>NW_026557876.1:3960325-4064608 GCF_026930045.1 Uloborus diversus
GTTTTTTTGTAAACAGTTTACTCATAAAATGATATGCTAAGATGATTTATATGAACAATCGCTTAGGTAACAACTTTTTCATAGTATTAAACTCATTTTTAGCTGTTTTTTGCGAAATAGCATTTACGCAACGTTGCATCGTTTTGGGGGATGATAATTTCCTGAATTGTACACAGTACAAAGCCTGTTTAAGTGAGATAAAATGGTAATTTCCCTACCTCTTAGCCCCCCTACCCTCAAAAAAAAAAAAAAAAACGTTAGAAATAATAGTAAACAACATTTGAACCTTTCTAACTACCATTTATATTGCTCTAATTTTCTTAACAAAAAGTAGAATGTGCCTTTGAAAGATCCCAAATACAATGCTAATAAAAAAACTTTCACAAAAATAGATTATTGATACACAGTACTTTCACAAAAATAGGTAGTGTGAAAAAAAATCCTGGATTTGCCCCTGTTTAATAATTCTGTTCTGTTGTGTAATAATTCTGTAAGATATCTCGCTGGTAAATCACCTATATACCTCTAGTGGAATCTCCTGTTTTTTTTTCCGTCGGAGGTTGGCAAGTATGGGTGAGGAAAAATGGCTTAAGAACTCCCGGATTTAGTTTGCAGCATTATTGCCCATTTAGCGAACAATCCAATTCCGGTAAGAAGTAGCAAGTAGTACAGGATTTTCTCACCAATAAAAGTATTGCAATGATAGCCAAACTCTGTGTCTAACAGTTCCTCTTCTTACTGATCGCTCTCCCTTGAAAGAAATGGACTTGCTCGAGCAGGGTTCGTACGCTCCGGGAAAACCTGGAATTGTCAGGGAAGATGAGATTGTTAAAAATGTCAGGGAAAAGTCGGGGAAGATGAGATTGTTAAAAATGTCAGGGAAAAGTCGGGGAAGATGAGATTGTTAAAAATGTCAGGGAAAAGTCGGGGAAGATGAGATTGTTAAAAATGTCAGGGAAAAGTCGGGGAAGATGAGATTGTTAAAAATGTCAGGGAAAAGTCGGGGAATTTTCCTATTTTGGCCCAAAAATTTTATTTTTCCAATTTTTCCCCGAGAATTTTGTGCCATGAGATCTAATCTTGGTATTTATCTATGTTTCCTGAAAAAAATTAAAAATTTTGAAGCAAAATGAGGCTAGCAATAAAAAAAATGGCGACCAAAAAAGAAAACTTCCGCAGTCGCCATTTTTGGTTCTCAATAGCTCTCAAGAAAAAAATCCCTCGGGTGAACAGGAATCATGCACAAACTCAACAGGGGACGAAACAATTTACTGCTTTTGAAGCACAAGCCCGAGATTGAGAGGGTCGATCGGGGAAAACCATTTTTGATTGAAATGTCTTTTCAGCAACGTGTGGAACGTAGTCGCCATGTTTCGTCATTCACAATATAGAAGTAGACCCGATGCTTAAATGGCAAGGATTTCAAAACGAAGCAGAATTGGATGCTTTCTTAAACTGCTAATTTCTGAAAGTAAACGGGAAATATGCTGCAAATTGTTTTTTTTTTTTCTTTTTTTTTTTCAATTTTTAAATATGTAATTTTTTTGAGAAATGAAAAATTTTGTTTTTAAACCTTAATTTTATCCTCATTGTCATTATTCAACGCAAATGTGCTGAATAACTTTTCAACTGAATTGTAGTTTCATGATGATTTATTATTTTTAAATTGTTTTCATGCTATAAATTCAAAAAATTATTTCTTATTTTTTGGCGTTGCCGCCATATTTGGTCATTCCTAAGATGGAAGTACACAAGACTTTTTAAGTGCCTTAGTTTCCGAAAACAACATTGGATGTTTATTCCAATGCAAACTATTGAAAACAATGCAAAATGTGCCTTTTTTTTGGGTGGATAATTCGTGACTATTTTCTGGAAAAATATGAAATTTTCTTCAGAACATTTTTGAAAAAATTCTATTTGATTTAGATGCTTATGTGCTACATACTAATGCTACATACTACATATTATGTGCAACAGACTGTTTTGTCTTAGGATTATTAATTATTTATGACTACTGTTATGCTACAAATTCAAAAATCTACTTATTATCTTAAATTTTTCACTTAGTTGCCATATTTGGTCATTTGCAAGATGGAAGTAGATGTAAATTTCCAAAAACAGAATTGGATGTTTTTCTCAATGTAAATTATTGAGCGTAACATAAAATGTGCAATAAATTGTGAATTTTTAAAAATGTATTATTTTCTAGAAAAGAAAATTTTTAATTTTTATGAAAGCATCCTCTAATATGCGAAAGAAAGGAAAAACTGATGATTATTGGCATTGGCCTATGATCGGCAGATGTTGATTTTTGTTAGTATGCAGATCAATGCAACAAGTTCATCTCATACTGGAAAATAGCTTCGTATTTTGCGCAATATGCTTTGTGTTATTTACGTGTTAATGAGAAAATAAAAAGAAGTATTGTAAAGCAACGATTAGAACAAAACTCTTAATATTAGGGTGACACGTTAATGCTAAAATAAGTTGAATGTACTTTGTTTTCAACAAGTAGTAAACGATTGAAAACAATTTTGAACTAAACGTATTAAAAAAAGAAAAAAAAAATGTGAGAAAAAAGAAAAAAAATCCCCAGATTTTTTTAAATCTAATGGGCAAAGTTTCAGTTTTTACGCATAGCTACTTTAAACAATTTTAATTATTTTGTAAATATTGTTATATAAACTTAATGTTGAATGAAGAGAGTAACCTAGAATTTTACTCGAGCCCCGAAAAGTCGGAATTTTTTTTTTTTTATAGCCACAAGTGTATGAACCCTGTCGAGGCCATAGCTCAACTTCTCAAAGGCGGACAGTACATCCTTTATCACATCCAACAGGAAGTCAACACCTGATGGGTCCATTGAAATCATTTCCTGCAAATGAGCTTTTCCTCTCGACCAATCGGCTGTCAATCTCGGTTAAAACTTCCTGTGGCGCTGAATATTCAGCGTATTAAATTTTAAATTGATAAACATTTATTTTGTATCTCATTTTTAATGAATGATCTACATCTTGGATGAACTTGCATGTGTGACCGATGTTTCCCGTTTCAGTATTCCCCGGCAGCCAAGAAGCTGTGGGGAGTCGAAGAGTCGAAGCCCGACGACGGGAAGAGCATTCTCTTCGGAGACCAATGGAGAGATGCTGCGTGGAGCACAGGACACAACTCTGGATCGGGTGAGAATCGTTATTTTTACTACTACAACTTTACCCATCTACATAGCAGGGCTTGACCAATGGCAGGGTTTGAAAATATCAAAAATATTCGATATTTTGATTCATATCCTATATTTTGACATATCCGATATTTTCAATTAGCACAAACTAAAGTCTTCTAAATAGTAAAAGTATCCTCAAATCACTCTTTATTTTGTTATGATTTATGGAGTTAAAATTTCGAAAAATTATCAGGAGATGGCCCTCGAATCTCTTCTTTCCTTAACATCACCATAGATCGTCTAAAACTTTTTCGAACTAAAATCTTGAAAATTTTCCCGGGGAAAGTCCCCGGACACCTTCCTCTTCCAGAACATAATGTACAGTTTGGGGAACTGCAATTTTGAAAACTCATCGGGGGAGAGGACTCCTCAGATGCCCCTCACCCCCGTATCATGAAATATAATCTAAAACTACGTTTTTGAAACTTCAATTTCGAAAAACTAAAATTTCAAGTGTCCTGTTTTTTTTTTTTTTCAAAGGCACGTGGTCGGCAATAATACATAAAAATGACTAACGCTCTAGATGAATAATATCGGCGGCTGCAGAATCGTCAATGATATCAGAGGATGCGTTCGACGAACCTCACCGGTCAACCGGTAAGTAACCAGTTACTAACCGCGGCGTTCTATGATCAACCGGTTACCGCAGGGGTTACCATTCTAAGCAGTTGATTGGTTGATTTGAGCACGTGATCATTAGCTGTCACGTGATTAACTAACCGGTCACTCCCGGTCGTGCTCGTCGAACGCACTCTCAGTCTGAATGGCGTGACTGTTGACGATAAATATTTTCATACGTTTCACGATATTTGTTAATTGCTGATTTGATCCTTAATAAAGAGGAATAAAATTATCTTTATTTATGTGTATTATTTAGGTTTTTTTAGTTATTTTTTTTTGAATAAGTTTACTTTTTCACACAATCAACTTATCAGCAACTACCTGTAACCGCACATCGGCATTTCTCGTAGCTTCCCGGCTCTCGTTGATCAGAAAATTTTTTTTGGAAAATTTGACCCGCGTATAAGTCGACCCCCTTCCTTTGATCTCATTTTTTGGACAAAATTTCTCGACTTATACGTGAGTATATACGGTAGGTGAAATCACACCACTCTTAAATAAACAAACAAACCAACATAGCACCAAGCAAACAATAACATAACCTCTGAAACACTAGACACATTGGGAAATAGCTGGGTCACGTGATCAGTAAGAACACCTCTGATTGGTTGACTGGAGGAATCACTGTTTGACTGGAAACTGGCTCTGGAGGAAACACTTTTTGAACGAAACCTGAATTTTATAAATAGTTTTATAATGGGAAAAAACATGTTTTGGTTGAAAGCAATAATATATTTTTGTACCATTTAATGTTGAGTTCAAAGAAAAATCACCAACTCATTTTGGAGAAAACGCGGTTTGAATGTTTGCTCTTCATGTTAAAAATGGTACCTAGACTGTTCCTTTGACGTCTAGAAATGCCATCACAGCATCTAAACTGGTTTGACCAATTTGTGCGTATGCTTCATAAAGGTGCACTGTTGACTTTTGAGGCAATAACAGCCGATGCAACTAATTAAGAGCAAAAAGCTTTTCTGTGTTTGAAGTTTCTGACGTGTGTTGACTTATTTGCAGATACTGGAGGGCTGGGTGTAAAGATGGTGGAATATGTCCTGGGATCCTCTCCCACTTCCAAGGACACCTTAGACAACAGGATGGCCAGGCTGCATCTGGGCATGGTGAGTGTTCCTTTTCCATCTATCACAGAAGGTGTATTTTTGTGGAACCTATTTTCCCTAAACATTCTGCTCTGATATGACTTGTATTAGCACAGTAAAACTGATCAAATGTTCTATTCTTAACAAGCAATGATAAAATTAAAAATTAAAAAAAAAAAAAAAAAAGACTGAGTAGCAATTGTAGATTCAAGAGGAAAAATTGAAAATCCTTTTAAAAGCCTTATATTATTAAAAATCAATGTCAAGTATTTCATTTTTTATTAAATAGAAACTGGCAACAGATAAAAATTTTAAATCGTGTTTAAGTTCCTTGTCGGCCAACAATGAATTCGGTTATCAATCGCGGGAATAAATGCTAAGCCATTATTAAAATCCGCTTTAAAAAACACGTTATAATTCAAATTCTATGAAACACGGAAGTTCCAAAGACATCCTATCAGACGCGAAAAAAAAATCTCTTTGTCTTAGTATTAAATTTTAAATTTTTAACTGTTTTCACTGCAAAAATTAAAAAAAAAACTATTAGAGGTTTTTAATGTATAGGGTCTGGTGGGGTAAAGTGGTCATAAAATCGCAGGTTTTCAGCTAGGTGGATAATAAATACAACAAATTCTTTAAACACTTTAACTTGTTTTGCTGTTATTTTACATTGCATTATTGAAGAACACGGTACATTCGATTTTAGGATGAAAAATATTGATTGTAGTAGTTTTATAGCACTTTCTTTTCCCTATGTTTTTATGACCACTTTACCCCATGGGGTGGGGGAAAGTGGTCATAGCATGGGGTAAAGTGGTCATAGGTTAAAATAGATGCAAAATCATTATAAATAACCCTAATACTTGTATATTTCGGCTATTTTTACAGTTGCAAGTATACTCACGAGTACATGCGTGTACTCGTGAATATATACGTGTTGTGTGTTATACATGAGTAAACACGTTCCTATATGAGTAGATACATGTACACATCAGATACATGCATACACGTGCCTACTCAAGTATATACGAGTATATAAGCATATATACGAATATATAAGCATATATACGAATATATAAGCATATATATGAATATATAAGCATATATAGGAATATATAAGCATGTATACGTGATTACCTACAGGCGTGTATACGTGTTTGCATGAATACATACGTGTCACATGTATATACGCGTCACTTGTATATACGTGTCACGTGTATATACGAGTATATACGCGTGTAAACGAACATCATATGCGCTTATGCCCTTGTATCTCGAGAAAATACGTGCATACTTGAGTACATATGTGTATAGTAGACGAACGCATATATAAGTGTACATACATACATATATAGGTATACACGAGCTAATTCATGGATACATCCAGTGCGTCTTTGGGGGGGTGGGGGGTACGTGTCTACTCACGTATATATAATGTAGAAGCACTAGTATATACGCAATGTATACGTTTATACTCCAGTAAATGTATGTATACACGAGAATATACGTTTATATACACGTCGGCCTACAGAGTGAATCCAAGCTCTTGGGCAAAAATCACAGGGCTGTAAGAGGGTAGGATAAGACAAAATTAAGATTGTGATCACTGACGCGCTACATGCACACAAAGCAGGGCACAAATTTGTTGCACAAAGATGATTTTAACTAACATTTTAGTTTTTAAGAAATATTTAGAGCAACTGTTAGAAGTTACGGCCTGTAGTAGCTCTAATACACGCATCGCAACAAAGCTGCAGCGACTGATAAAAGTTTTTCAAAAGTCTCGTTATTGCAACAGAGAGTGATCTGTGAATGCGACACATTTGTATTACAGCTGTAGGCCGCAAATTTCATCAATCGCATTAAAACTTTCTTAAGACCTAAAATGTTGTGTAAAATTGACTTTGTGTAATAAATTTGTGACTTCTTTTTGCATCCATCAATTTCTGGCTTTGCGTACATGTAGCGCGTCAACATTGTGTTTGTGACCATATGTTCCTTATGTGATTCTTGATTCTTATCCTCGCCTCTAACACCTTTTAATAATTTGCTCAAGAGTTTAAACTCACCCTGTATACTTGTATTTCTTATGCTTGTATGTAAGTGTCTACTCGAGTACGTATGCATATATACGTGTCTACCTGAGTATATAAGTGTTCTTATATATACGAGTATTTGCGAGCATATACGTGTATAGTAGAATGTATAGCTGTATGGATAAAAAAAATACTTGCAGATTATCATATACGTCTTTATTGGCGCATTTATGTGAACACGAGCATATATGCTTGTATATAAGCATATACTCGTATATTTAACCCCGTTTTCTGTAAAAACAATACGTATGAAGTAAAATTAATATTTAATTTGTATCTGCCTTAAACGTAAAGATTAAGTGACATTAGAAGAACAATATTCGTTAAGCCTAATATTATGACCACTTTACCCCATCTTACTGAAATTGTTCTAAAAAATTTTCTAAAATAGATTCAGCTTACTGCTAATGAGTAAGAGTTCTTGTGACATGTAGGAAGCTTCCTGTGCAGTCAATCTGTTCCTAATTCTAACAAACAAAATTTCCCAAGGAAGTTAAAATAAGTGTTTAGATTTTAAAAAATTTCATATTCACGCAAAATACTTTTTGTTACCAAATAAAATTTTGCTAGTTGTAAAATTTTGTATTCAAAATGTAGTTTTTAGCTGCCCTACTCTAAAATAAAATTTTCACATTCATTCGAGCATTTATTTGCAAAATATAGCCATATATTTGAAGTATGACCACTTTACCCCATTGACCACTTTCCCCCACCAGACCCTATCTTCGTTAATTATTTTCATCCGAAGACGCAACCTGGCTAAGAACACTCTCAATCAACTCCTTTCAAAGGAATTTTTTTTTTTCAAAACTGGTTCATCCGTTTAGGCGCTAGAGGGCCAAAGACAGATACACAGACACGTCAAACTTATAACCCTCTTCCTTTGTGTGTCGGGGGTTAAAAATGTGTTAGCCAACTAACAGTAATCAATATTAGGGATGCACCAAATATTCAGTTTATATTTGGTACACTGCATCTAAATGCCGATTCTTCGGAATTTCTATTCATTTTCTTGAATACCCCAGAGGAGTAAATGTCTGGCGAATCTTCATAAAAGCAATAAAATTTTGCAAAAAAAGAATTTTTCAATACTGAGAATTTTTAAGAATAATCCCGGGAGCAAAACCATTCCATTCGCAAAAACGAAACCTTCTATTAATCGTATATAATTTAAAACAGAGCGTATGTATCGATGTTCAAGTTACTCCTCCTGCCAGTGCACCGACCATCGAACCATCTATCGATAGATTCGTAATTTTCCAGTCTTTATATTTGGCTATTTAACATGATTCTCTGATAATAATTAGCGGAGATATGAATTAAAAACTATTCACATTATGATACTTAGATTTCGACATAAAATCCCTATTTTTCGAAGGCTTTCCTCCATTCAAATTATACTCAGTGCTTCATGTCAACTTTCTGCAACAGTGCTTTTTATTGAAATCGGTAGCGTTCATAGAGTAAAGAAATTTACATAGAGAGGCCCCGTTATACTAAGAAATTGAAGCCGGAAGTTGCACCGCTGTATCCCAAGATCCCTAGCTTCCTGCTAAATACCTTGAGATACATTTTAACTCAAAACATTCCATTACTGAATCTAAATCGGTTGTTAATTTAAATTTAGGTATTGTTGCATGTTTATGAAGCACGGTTTTGAAATTGCATTAAAACATGAATTAAAATACAAACCAATCTGCCAGCTACTTTATTCGGTCTCTTTGCAAGATTGGTGAAAAACTATTCTGGAGAAGCGATCATGTTATCATAACCCCGCCCATCATTGCACCGCTGTATCCCATAATTCCGGCTTCAATTTCATCTCCTTTTTACCATGGACGGAGCCTCTCTATGTAAATTCCTTTATTCTATGGTAGAGTTATAGCATATAGTAAAGAAACTTACATAGAGAGGCCCCGTCTATGGTTAAACGGAGATGAAATTGAAGCCAGAATTATGGGATAGAGTGGTGCAATGATGGGCGGGGTTATGATAACATGATCGCTTCTCCAGAATAGTTTTTCACCAATCTCCCAAAGACACTGAATAAAGTAGCTGGTTTGCATTTTATTTCATGCTTTAATGCAATTTCAAAACCGTGCTTCGTAAACATGCAACAATATCTAAATTTAAATTAACAACCAATTGAGATTCAGTAATGGAATGTTTTGAGTTAAAAGGTATATTAAGGTATTTAGCAAGAAGCTAAGGATCTTGGGATACAGCAGTGCAACTTCCGGCTTCAATTTCTTAGTATAACGGGGCCTCTCTATGTAATTTCTTTACTCTATGTTTTAATCATAGAGTAAAGAAATTTACATAGAGAGGCCCCGTCCATGGTAAAAAGGAGATGAAATTGAAGCCGGATTATGGGATACAGCAATGCAATGATGGGTGGTGTTATGATAACATGATCACTTCTCCAGAATAGTTTTTCACCAATCTTGCTAAGAGACTGAATAAAGTAGCTGGCAGATTGGTTTGCGCAGGGGTCCTATATATCCTATATTTCCTATATTTAAAAAAAAGCATCAAAATCGTCCTATATTTCCTATATTTTTCAAAAATGTCCTATATTTCCTATATTCTCGTTTTATACCATATATATCATTTAAAAAGAACGGTAAATCAACTTTCTGACATCGGATTTTTCGCTGAAAGTACGTGCCCAAACGAATTTTAAATTAAAAAACTCAACTGACTAAATTCTACAACAGGCATCTTCTCTCATTAGCTACAGCAATGTGACGTCACTCTATAGTGGGTGGAGTTTCGAGAACTAATGCTGAAGTTGGTTTTAGAATTTTGCATTGGGGGGGGGGGCAACAGCCGTTTGTTTTGTTTTCCATCATGGTTTTCGTTGGTATATTTTTGCGTTCATTGCATTTTCTGATCGGAATGTTCTAATTTTCTTTTTGCAATCTTTTCTTTTTGTGGAATTTTGGGATCGTGGAATAATTAGTTCCTTATGATGTTAAAACGTAGTTTGTTGTAATAAAAGGAATTATAATGGCGAAATCGCATTGCTTAACAACATTTCGTGTGGAGTTGGTGAATCAGGAGGACATTAATTCTACAAATTTTGGTGCATGGTGCACTAAAGGATTTTATCGCTTTTTGTCATTTTTGCAACTGTTCAGTGCCCATAAGCAATAGTGGATTTTCGCAATTAAGGCAGCATGCTAAAACATTCAAGCATAAAGAAAACTCTGAAAAACGTCAGAAGGATCCTTCTCAAGCTCTGTTTGTTCCTAATACAAGTGGTAAAGGGTTCAGTTTAGATATAAAATCTAAGAGCAGTGGAATTAGTACTTGGGTCATGAGTGAGGAAAAAAATAAATTATCTTTCTTCAAATTTTGTTTAGTTATTTAGTCTATAAAGTACATTTTTTTCAAAAATTATTCTTTCAACTACAGGGAAGTCATTATAGATGTAAAATATTTTGTTTGAGGTTTTTTTTTTAACAAAATCATTGATAAGAATAACTGAATAATATATGATATGTATTATTTCTTTTTTCATAGCAAAATTATTCATATAATGTGTCCTATATTTGTCCTATATTTTTTGTGGAAAATGTCCTATATGTGACAAGTCGGTCACTTCTACCCCTGTTTGCGTTTTAATTCATGCTTTAATGCAATTTCAAAAACGTGCTTCATAAACTTGCAGCAATATCTAGGTTTAACTTAACAAGCAATTAAAATCCAGTAATGGAATGTTTTGAATCAAAATGTATTTCAAGATATTGAGCAAGAAGCTAAGGATCTTGGGATACAGCGGTGCAACTTCCGGCTTCAATTTCTTAGTATGAATGGGTCTCTCTATGTAATTTCTTTACTCTATGAGTTATAGTGGTAGCATGAAGGAAATCATTGAGGAGAAAGATGTGTTGCCATTTTTTTTCTCAAATCCAAACAAATAACATTCTGGCTTTTGTTTTGAGGCTTTTCCTGTAATCAGAGGATTTAAAATGTTTCCTTTTAGGTTATTTTTCCAAAATCTGCCTCAAAATTTTGCTGTTCTTTTTTTTTTTTTTTTTTTGTCCAAGCGTGATTGTTGAACACACATCATTTGACATAAAACTCTATTTTCGAGGTAGACCGTGCAAAGCCGGGCGACACAGCTAGTTTGAGTAATAAAATTGTATGTGCCTAATTATTTTTGAAGCATTTTAATTTTATTTTCCTCAGGGTTCGTACGCTCCTTCAAAACTCCTCCAATACTCCTTCATTTATGAAATTTTTTGAAGGGCCCTTCACACTCCTTCATTTTGGTTTTAACTCCTTCGAAACTCCTTCTTTTTTAGTTCAAGACTACATAATCTTCCTCTACAACAGAAACTTAAAATACTTCGATTGACATCTAACTTCGTCACAAAGGCAATTTTAATGCAGTCATTTCGTGCATTTTTTTTTTTTTTTTGATTTACAAATTGATCGTAGTTAATTCATAAAAGTTGAAGGTGAGAATCTTATTAGAAGACATTTCATAAGTGAAGTAAAACATGCTTAAATGGTGCTTGGCTATTTTTTCAAGTTTTATGATTATTGTTTTTTCCTCTACCACACTCTCAGCAGCAAAAGTCAGGTTGTCTAATTATTATTTAAATATTTAAAACTACATAAGGAAATGTACTACATTAAGTGATTGTGCTGAAAAAACACTTGTTTAGTAAATCGTAGTTATGATATAGTAAAAAGGGTCATCCACAAGTGATGCCATGCCTTGAGGTGGAGACGGGTTCATGAAAGTGTGATAAGGGGAAGAGAGAGGCGGCAAAAAATGACATCACACAGTTATTGTAACAATATGTTTGTAAAAAATATGGCGTGACAAGAGGCGGAGTTTGGGGTGAAGTGTGACACTTTGTGATAAAGGGTGCATGATGGTCAAATACATTGTAAAAAAGTGTGACATCATTTAATGACACTCCATTAGTACTCCTTCAAAATCTCATTTTATTCCTTCAAAACTCCTCCAAAACTCCTTCATTTTACTTCTGAAATTGAGTATGAACCCTGTTCCTTTTTTTTATAACTTTTATTTCCCATAAGATACGGAAAAACTACCAGATCTTTCTCTGAAATTTCTTAATTTTCGTCTGTTTGCAAGGGTCCCTATCCGCGGCATAAAAACAGGTTTGGGTGTACATGTGAGTTAGCAACTGTCAGACTTAGATAAAATGAAAAGCTTTCTGCGAACACAAATCCTAACTGGAAAATTTTCTGCAAATAATTATTTTGCCTAACTTACCCTTGAATAAAAAATTAAATTTATTTTATATTCAAATATGAAAGAGACAAAGAAAAAAAGGCTTTAAATCATTTATTTTATTTATTTATTTATTTATTTATTTATTTTTTGCAATAACATATACTAGTTTGCTTATTTCTCACCAACTGAAGAAAATTACCAAAAGAATTTTTTTTTTACACATGTGCTTTAAAAGGCTCTCTCTCTCTCTCTTTTGGAGAAAGGCTTTAACAGAAAGAAACTTTAGGATTTTCTTAAAAAATCCCTTTAAAAAAATTTTTTTTTTTTTTTTAAATCAACGTTAGCAGTTTGAAAAAAAATTTCTGCAGAGCCAAAAATTTTCTGCGAACTCCGTTCGCGCGTTCGTCTATATTATGCAACTGTTAATTTTCTTCACTTTCAACAAGCATGAATGGTATTTCCAGAACTCTAACGATCCATCCGAGAAGCTGAAGAAGCTGAAATCTCTCTCCTTCGATGGTGAAATGAAAGCGAAAGAGCAAGAGAACGGAGCCGTCATCCACCAGGCTAACGGAATCATGCAGAACGGACTCGGTGATGACAACGGATATCAGTGAGTATCCACCCACTGCATTATTTACTAATTAGTAGAGACGTACCGAGGCCCAATACAGGCTGATTTTACTACCGTTTTTCGATAGCTTCACAAAAGTCTTGTTTTGAAATAGGTGCTTTCACAAATATCAAGTAATAAAATCAGGTAGCTTCACAAAAACATCGAAAATTTCACAAAAATTCGCATTTTAAAGCATAAAATTTGTTTCCCTGTTTAAAACAAAATATACTCATAAAATAAAATTCTAAGCAGGTTTATATGAACAATCACTTAAATAGCAACCTTTTTGTGGTATTTTAACTCATTTTTAGCTGTTTCTCGCCAAAGTGTATTTATTCAATATTATCGCAATCTTTTAACATGTTTTGGGGCACCGTTTTTCTCATAATTTCCAATATTGTACACAGTACATAGCCCATTAAGCTGAAATTACGATGGTATTTTTGGTACTTCTTAGGTTTTTAGCTCCCCCCCCCCCCTCCCCAAAAAACAAAACCTGTTAAAAATAATACTAGATGACATTTACACTTTTCGAACTAAAATTTCACTTGTTCTACTTCTCTGTTACAAAAATTAGGATGCCTCTAAAATTTCACAAAAACAAAAACCATTCCCAAAAATAGAATGATGCAATACTTTCACAAAAATAGGTAGCGAGAAAAATATCCTGGATTGGCCCCTGTGTACCGAGTAGCACTTTGGCCGAGTACCGAGTACTCGGCCTTTCACTACTCGGCCGAGTTACCGAGTACCAATTATGTTATAAGAAGAACCACCGACACACATGTGATGAATTTTGAACTTATTGGGATAGTTGTATAGACCTCCTTGTCCATATAATAGTTTTTAAAACTAAATTCCTACTGAAGTTTAATTACGCATTATATAAACAATTTTGTTTGTATCAAAAATTTTACAAAAAAATTATTTTTAAAAATAAAAATAAATAAAGGTATGATTAATCAAGTTGGAATTAAAACAAATTATACCAATCTATTATAGTTCTAGTTCGCCGAACATAAATAATTTTAAAAAACAAATGTGCAGGAACACTGCAGACACATGTTTCTGCATTACAAGGAACGTCTTTTACAGCGCATAAAATGTGAGCTAAAGAATGTAAAGACATTCCACAGAAGAATCCGACTTTTGTCGGATGCCTTTAAATCCACGAGCTCCCATTTTGTGCATTGAAAAAGGAATTCCTTGTAATGCCAAAACACGTATCTGCAGTGTTCCTACACTGTGCTTTTAACATTGTTTTATTTCCTTTAATTTTTTAAGCATAGGTATTTTTATATTTCTTATAACTAATTTTTGTTTGTATCAAAAATCCATTTTTAATATAAAAATTCCATATTTTCTACACTTACTTTTTTTGCACAATTTTTAATAAATTTTTATTAACTTGAGGGACATTAAAATAAAGACTAATTCCATTGAAGCATTACAATCTTCATTATTCTCAAAATTTAAAATTGACTTGTAAATGATTGCAGAAAATTATATATGCTTGCGCTTTTTTATGAATTTTAATATCTGTCTTGGACAATATTCTGCAACTACTCCATATTGGCCGAGTATCTGATCAAAATTGGGCCGAGTACCGAGTACTAGGCAAATTGGCCGAGTAGGCCGAGTACCGAGTAGTTACCGGATACTTGGTACGTCTCTACTAATTAGTTAGTCTTATTTATTCTTTAGAACAGTACCTTGACGTCATTTTTGGCAGTGCAGCTGTAAGTTTGTTTTTATGGGGGAACAAACTGTTTTATGTTATAAACATCATGATTGGCGAATTTTCTTTAGGCCAACAATGCCTAGGCCAATAAATTTTTTTAGAGAAAAGAGTGTTTGTAACTTAGTTACATTGAAATTAGCATTATTTTATGTCTACAAGTATATATATATATACAGTTGAGCTCTCTTAATACAGTCACGTTTAATACGAACTCACGGATAAAACGAATATTTTTTATGTCAAGTTTGGTTTGCTGTCTAATTCCATTAAAAATTTCATGCGTAATATGTACATTAAACTGAAAGTATCGGCTGAAACGAACAAAAATTTCTCACTTCTTTACTTAAAATGTTCGTGGTTGAATACGGTTATTTTCTTTTTTAGGAATTATTCATCATTTTGTTAGGTAGTACTAGTAAACTAATAGATACGTCCATTTTCGCCTATAAACCGGATATTAGCCTTTCCATATAATCGATGGTTAGACAGTACTGGAAGAATTTCAGCTTCCTATTTCAACCAAAAAAGGGTGCTCCACCCCCTCCCCCAAACTTCATACTTATGGGGAGGGGGGGGGTTTAAAACACATTGAACTGAAAAGATAATGCTTCGTATTATAATATACCCTGGTAATGTGCATATACATTGCAATAAAATACATTTTTTCAAAAAACCAGCTGGGAAAATGAAATGCTTCTAAATTGTGGCATTTTCTATGCTACGGCTAACGTTAAATGAAGGGGTCATTGATCACCATCGTAAAATTCGAGTAAGAAGCGCAAACTTTTACAGCGTAATACTATTATTAAGTCTAAAGGAAATAGGGGTTGTCTTGAACTCTAGCTGAAAAAACGTTTTTTTTTAGCCCACCCCAGTTTTCCCTTTACTTAAAGATGTTTTCTCATTCCAGCCACGGGGGCAACAGTCGCCAATCCAGCCCCAGCGAAGACTTGCAGAAGAAGGGGCTCCTTGGCGAGGGGGCCAAGCTGCCCAAGGCGGAGCAGATGCTGCCCCCCAACTCCAACGCAGTGGTGCTGGAGGGCGGACCCTTCGAGGGGGGCCTCGACCCCCTCCCCTTCGACTACCCCTCGGCCTTCATGGACTCCCCCAACCCCCTGGACTACTCGGGACAGATGGCCTCCCGGAAGATGATGATGAATCGAGCAGATGATAAGTTTGGCTCCTCAAATTTTTCATGTACAGACCCTCAGCATTTTTTCATGGAAGTGAGTCTGCTTTTCCCCCCCCAAATCTTGAGCGCAGATATATATCATGATATATATCGCTATATATAGCGGATGTTTATTTTGAAAGTATCATGGTATTTTTATTTTTTCAACGACGGTATCTTCGATATAAAAATTATGTTAATCATAGCAATATTGTTTATTTATTATTAGAAATAACCAAAAAGTTATGTACTGTATTTTTATGAAGTATAATACATCATCAATATAACAAAGTAACGTAATATTCCTTTTTTGTATTTTATATTCATAAAATGTTTCGTAATGTAGCCATTTTAATTCACATTAAAAGTGCCTAATCCACTATAATATTAAAATCTGTTCGCGTCCGTCTGTCTGTCTGTCTGGAGATCGATCTTCTCGAGAACCGCTGCGAATCGAGAGTCGAACGAGATACCGATCAATTTGAAATTTTCCAAAGAAAACAATAGAACCAATCTCGTAACTGTACGACTTTAATTAGCGGAGATATTAATTAAAACGTTAATTAACATAACGCTATTCAGGAATTTTTATTTCTTTCCTGTTGCCATTTTGCGTATGAGCAAATAAAATTCTAATAATTGTTTTAAGAGATTTTTTTGGCTGCTGTCCAAATCTTAGAACAACATTTCCATCTGGAATTTTATTTTAAATTAGTTTAAAATTGGTTGCTCTATTCGGACATAGCCTTTATTTTATCGTCTGTCCTTTTTTTTTTACATTCAACATTCTTAACTCTTTTCAGCATATGAAAGTTGTTTCTTTAGATATGTTTATTGATTGTAGTGTAAGTTTATCATTCACCGGCCTCATATTTTGATACATTTTGATACATTTAGGATGTGCGACTAATTATGTTTATTTTGTTGGACTTTTTCCCAACACATGGGTGAGTTTTCGAATTGTAATAACTCTATTTTTCCTTCCCGTTTCTATTTTTGAAATACAGTTTATATCGTTAAAAGAACATGTTAAATTAAGATTGTTTGGATTTCCTTGTGAAACAGAGTTGAACAAAAAAGATTGTTTTTAAGGATTTCAACTAAAGCTAAATTGGAATTTGATGACTTGTTATTAAATTAATGCTTATTGGTAGTTATTTAGTCTTGGTGCTTTAGTTTCACTTAATCAACCAAAAAGTATGTGTCATTCTATGTAAAAAGCTGATTGTAATCATACATAAATGGTTCAGATATAGTCTATCAGATGTAATTCATTTTAAAGTGAGCACAGATTATAGTTGAGAATGCATATATTTTCATCTTTTGCGCTAATTGAAAATACTCATAACTTATATCATTGATAACTATGATTAACGTTAAAGAGATTTTTGACAAAAATATGATCTACTGGTGTTTTGCAAACCTTGCATTACGCGTATTTATTTACTCCTCAGCGCTTTAGAAACTGATGTCAGAGTAATACAAAAACATCAGTTGGACATCTCTTTCATTTTTTAAGTAGCCCGTGCAACGCCGGGCACGCAGCTAGTTTATTATTAAACATTGCTCAGAAGAAAAAGAATGTTTTATGACTATACAAAGACTAATGCATATTTTTTATTTCTGAATTATATAACTATAAGTAAGGAAAAATAAGTAAAACAGCTTATACTAAATGAGCTCCATTGCAATCGATAAAAATGTAAAATAAAACATTAGATTCAAATTATGAAAGAAACATTGCTTTCAAGCACCGCAAAAGTATTAAAAGCCAATAAAGATTCATTTTCTTTTTTTAAGACTGTAGTTTGTGCTGATTGAAAATATCGAATATGCAGTAGACCCTCATTTTACGCGATTTCGATTATACGCAGTTTAAGATTTGACACCTTTATTTTATTTTACGCGGATGAGTTTGGGTTTTATGCGGATACGGCAATGCGAACAGATAAAATTTTCCCCTCTTTCAAAATCCAAACTCCTAAAGATTGCAGATGACGCGTAATCGACTGCATTTTGGCGTGCTAATCATTGAACTCGGGCCACTGGAGACATTTTATGCGATGGGTTCCAGATCTCTTTCCAGAAGTAAAGTTATTTAAACTCACACAGTTCAGAACTCACTGGAAGAAGAGCTTTTAGGAGTGACAGAGGAGGCCAAAACCAACGAGGACACAGATGTCGGTGACTCACAACCAAAAACGTTCATGCTTAAATTTTTGAGCCATTCCTAAACAATAGAAATGATTTTTCCGATTTGTTAGTGAAGAAGATTCTATCATGGAAATGGCACAAGTGGTCATGGATGCGTTAATGCAAGGATACTGATATCAGTGACGCAAAACCAAAAACGTTCACATTGAAAATTTTGAGCCATTCCTAGACAATAGAAATGATCTTTCTGGTTTGTTAGTGAAGGAAATCAAGGAAATGACGCAAGTGATCATGGATTCGTTAATGCTTTGCAAATAACTACCTTTCTTTATGCATGTTGTGCATAAAAGTCAATATAAGTACACATTAAATTTATTATACAATTAGTTATCACTAGAAGTATTTTTTTATTTACGGAACCTAATCCCTATTTTAACACTACTATTAGGTCTCAGTTTATGTGGTTTCGATTTACGCAGCATTTCCATGGAACGTAACCCCCGCATAAAACGAGGGTCTACTGTATATCAAAATATCAGATATTTCAAAAATATCATATTTTTTAATCCTGCTTAAATGATGGTAAGCAGTTGACTTTCCCCATTGATGTACTGGTCTCTACTAAGTGCAATCCTGTCTTGTTTCAGTTGTACCAGCGCAGCCAAGGACAGCCCATGCCCCTCATGGGGCAGCAGCAGTTTCCCCTCCAGCAGCAGTCCAATCCTGCGGCCTCCCCCGCCCCTCCCCCCTTTGCCTCCCACAGCCCCTACACGGTGGTGAATGCGCAAGACCCCTATGGAGCTGCCCCCCCTCCCATGGGGACGCTCATGCCTGGTAAGATTTGCATTTCATGTTTGTTCTTTTCGCATTGAGAAGATATAAAATGTATACTTGCCAACCCTCTACTGCTTTAAATGGGAGACTCCTGTTTTTTGCTTCCATCTCCAGATTTCCCATGTTCTGCAGTTTTTTCAGTCAATCATCAAAAAGTTTGACTTCCTTCTCAATAGATGGCGCCCTTTTCTAGTCTACCAAAATACAACTTTTGAGCAAAAATTTATTGTTTTGTATATGGTTGTTCATATATATACATAGTGGAATACATACAGAAAAGTATTTTAGTTGAATATAAATTTTTGAAATAAAAACCTGGGTAAATACCCATCGGGTATATACCCTGGGTATTTACCCCTAAAAATAAATACCCGGGTATTTTAAATCACTAATCCGAAGTAAAAAGCTTTAAAAAAACCATTGCACTATTAATATGGGTGGGGGTGATAAAATGAATATCACCGGTAATAATCATTTTCCTATTATTCAATAGACTAACTCTGTAAAACTATCTTCTAACACGATCCCATTGTGAGGGAAAAAGAGCGAGTCTTTCGACAACACAAACATCGTGTGTTAGATCGCGGAGTGCAAGTGGCGAAGAGACGAAGACCAGATTCTTTTATCTTCCACCTAATTACCATATCATTCACTAAAGCCACGTAAGACCAGATGCCAACGCCCACTACATATGTCTAATGCGATTGGCTCGAGTCAGCAATGACGAGATAAGCCACTCCTTCTTCAGCGTCACAAGCGTGCCACTCTCCTTCAATGACCTTCACAGGTGCGGACGAAAAGAGAACAAGATAACATCCAGGGTTTAAGCTGGGTTCAAAAGTTCTTTAGCATAAAAGCTAAAATTGAGGGGAAAAATGTTAGCGAAATGCTAAAAATGTTACACATTCTCATAGATTTATGTATGCCTCGGTGTGTTTCATCTCCAGTTGAAAATAAAATTCATATTTCATCTGTGACATCTTTGAAGAAATAAGTACAACAGCAATTTTTTTAAAACATAAAATAAAAAAGAAAACACGATTGGTGTTTAGAACGTTGCAGTCTCCTCCTCCTAATAAAGCAGTTATTGGGGGGACATAATGCTGGATAAGACTAATAGTTATTGAACTTAATTGTAGTTTCAACATCTTAGCTGAGATTTAAAAAAGATTAAGTTGATTACCGCCATGCACGCTTCCTCTGTGGGATCATACATTTCTTCTTTATTTAAAAAACTAATTTATTTTTTATTTGAGCAAAAAAGCGAAAATGCATTGCTTTATTTTCGCAATTCAGATAGTGTTTTCGCATTATGCGAAAAATGCGACCGTAGCGGAAACCCTGATAACATCCGATTAGGAATCGGTGAAAAATACGATGTAGGAAAGTACTGATACTAGATGAATATAATGCAGATTGAATAGTAAAAAGTGAGAAACATAATATAGCATTTTTATCCAACATGAATCGACAAAGCGCGACTTCTCTAGGGTTAATAATTTTGTTGTGAAATATGTCGCTTGGTGAATCACCTTTATACCTCCAGTGGAATCTCCTGTTTTTTTTCCCTTCGAAGGTTGGCAGGTATGAAAATGGAGGGAATGAAGACTTTCATTCATGAAACCAAGACTCCAAGTCACATGATAGATTTTGAAGCAAAGCATTGGAAGAAATCAGGTTTCTTTCGCTTGCTTTTCCAGGGTGGCGACAGATCAGGGAAAAGTCAGGGAACTTTATCACTCAGGGAAAAATCAGAGAAATATCAGGGAATTTTGAAAAAATAACAAAAATTCAGGGAGAATTAATTGATCAAATGAAGAAGAAAAAATTTTTTCTCTCTGCACAATGAAGTACTTTAGTTCCCTACAAATTTTCCACCAACTATTTGTTGTATTAAATTTGAATTTTTACTGAAAATCAAATTTGTTTTTTTGCCACAGTGTTATTCGCTGTCACTTCAGATTACACGCAGGGTTTGTTTGTTTTTTGTTTTTTCAGACTTCAAAACTCTTTTATTTTTAAAACCATATACATATATATTTTGAAATTATTAATAATTGTTTTTTCATTTCAATGTTGTTTGTAACTAAAGTAATCTAAGATTTTTTTCGACAACTAATGAAATCATTTAAAATCGAGTTGTGTATATAAGTAAATATTTTTATTATTTTTTGATAGTTAAAATGCTGTATTCCTCCATTAAAACCTAAGTTCTTGATTAGAGAATAGCTCTAATATGACTGGTTGTTGAAAGATTTCAATTTGTTTTACATAAATATGTCTATTCTGCCGTGTGTAATTAAAGGGCAGTAACTACACATTTTTCTTTTTTTCTTTTTGCATTTTTGTCATCTATTGTATGTTATCTTTATTGTACATCCTCGCTTATTTGGTTTCCACTGAAAAAGAGGTGCGAAGAAAACGTCCAATTCCAACATTTTCCTATTGTTAGTACTGAATCCACCACATTTTTTTTCAAATATCTCAAACTTATTTCTGCAGATACTGCCGTTTACCTGTACACGGCAGTATTATTTACGTAAGTAAAACTACATTACTTCTGTACTTTAACTATGACTTGTTATTGCAGCAACAATTTTACTGCTTGAAGATTCTGTTTAAGATTATTTCCATTTAAATTTTTTAGTTTTATCACGGTTAGATATGTCTTTAAGAGTGGTTTTAATAATTTCTTAGAATTCTTACGTTAACTGGTTCCTGGAAGTAAAGTATTTGTTTTAGATTTCCTACAATATTTCTCTGTCGATAATTTAATATACTATTTTTACCAAAGAAAAAAGGAGCACCTTTTCAAAAATATGTTTTTAATCAACAGCTAAAACTGTTCTAAAAACTGGATTTTATTTAATATGCAATGCTTTTCAAGTAGAGCAAAAAAAGGAAACCATTATCATTGGTAACGTAAATCAGGGAAATTTGTGAACTTAATCAGGGAAAAGGGAGCTTTTTTTCACAGTTCGGGTCGCCACCCTGATGATTAATTTCTCGCCAATTTGCTATGTTCATATGGTCGCCCATGTTATGGTTCCACATTATAATATTTTGCTAATTTACTTGTCCACTTTATGATAATTTCCTCGGTAAAATGTTCTTAAAATTGGAAAACAAAAAGAACAAAATAGAATTTTTGAAAAATCAATGCGAGGTGCACACCCCCATGCTACAAACTGATTCTGTGCCAAATTTCGTGAAAATCGGCCAAATGGTCTAGGGGCTATGCGTGTCACAGAGATCCTGACAGAGGAAGATGCGGACATCCAGACAGAGACTTTCAGTTTTTTCATTAATTTTAAAGATAAAGATTAGTGAAATTTCTCCGGTGCAGCGCCCTCTTTTTTCTGTCAAGATGGTTGGTTGCTGTAGGAAGTCTTGACCTGAGGTTTCTTAAGGGGAGTCAGTATCCTAAATACTTTCGAAAATTCGATTTTTTGATTTTTATGTATTTTGAAACTCCATTTCAATACCTTTTTAATGGTACAAACATCTTGAACGTGCTCATATTAGAAGTAAGTTAAAATAAGCTTTAAAAAATGTTAAACCTATTTTGATGAGGTATGATTTTCCCCTTTAAATTGCAATATCTCGAAACGGTATTTTTTAAACTAAATGTTCCTTTTTCTCAGAAACTAAATTGTGTTTGGCTTTGAAATTTTTAACACCTATTCCATACATCTAACTGCATATACTGAAGTAAACTTTTCCTCAGATTCGAAAATTATTTTTTTTATAGAGCTGATTTTGTGTGGCAAAATTGTATTTTTTCAAACAAATACAGTGACTTACACATTAGAATTTTTTACAAAAAAACTAAGCTTTCTTTCTGTAAAATTTTACTTTAGTATAGAGAACAGAGTCTACTTGAGGTACAGAAAAAAATTCATACTTGTATCTTTAATAGATTTTCTGAAAAAGGTACATGAACCTGCACAAATTAACATTGACGGTATACAGGGTACTGACTATCCTTAAGCACCTCAGTCAATTTTTTTACTATTTATTCGTAAGTAGTACTGATAGACTGGGCATGGTTGACTCGGCCGTTCATCCCTTCCTTGGGTCGATAAAATGAGTGCCAAGTGTACTTGGGAACCAAACACTGGGGGGTTCCGCATTAGGCTGACCACCTAACCAGAACATCTGTCTTGCATCCCAGAGCCCCTTGTCAGGAAAACAGAGTTGGGCACAGTTGGCCTTGTCCATTTTGGTTGACCGGGATTTTGTGAAAGGTCCGTTTTGGTTGATCGGATTTTTGTGAACGGTCCGTTAACGGATCCAAATTTCCTCTGGCCGGAGCCCTGTAAAAGAATGTAAAAAGCAGACAATTTAGACAGGTGGGCAACTTTACAGATTTTGCTGTAGGAGAATGTGTCTTTCTTTATGTTTAGATACATCCAAAAGTGCACTGTTAAAAATTCAGGAAGATTTTCTGGTAATTGTTACAGTAAAATGGCGGACTAAACGCATCGCTGATTTCTACGGTAACTTCTACCGGAGAAATAAGCGATCCCAGCGCCAATTGGTTGATGTGGGCTACCGAGGAAATTGTAAAATTTTACAGTAACATTTGATTTTTACGGTAATAGTTACTGGCAACATGGATGCCAGTAACAATTACCGTAAATTTTCTGGAAAATTTTTAACAGTGTACCTCTTCTATATTTAACTTTCATTTATGAAAACAGAAAATTTTTATCCACAACTTGATCCAGCGCAAATTTGTTTTGTAAGATTTGTTATTGAATTCAAGGAAAAGGTTAATTTTTTCAGTTGTCTAGACAAGCTCTTAAATTGCTGTTCTTTGTTGCAGGCCCAGCCATGGTTCCACAGTATTATGGAGTGCCCCCCTGGGGCATGTTCCCTGGCATGGTGCAGGGAGGCCAGGGCCAGACGCCCGGGGCACAGGGGCCCCTTTTGAGAGGAGGGGGCGCCAGGCCCATGACACCTCAAGGCACAGCAGAGACCATGGCACAGACACAAGGAATGCAAGGACCAGGTGAGATAGCCTCTCTTTCCCTCGTAGCTGCTAACCAGGGTCCCTTGATTTAAATCAGCTTGATTTAAATCATAATTAAAATCATGATTCAAATCAATTGATTTAAAAAAAAAAATCATTTGAATAAAGTGATTTTTTTAATCAAAATCCTGAATTAAAATTGGTTCATTTTATTTTTATAAATTAATTTTGCATTTTTAGAATGTGTTGCCCTAAATGTAACTACACTGCATTGTACTATCTTAACTTCAACAGGCAAAACTGCATAGATCCCTCAGTCTGTATGTGTAACAGATTTTCATTCTATATTGCTTTTACTCCAAAATTACAGTTTAGAACAAAATAAAAATTAGGAGTTTTTCTTATACACCATGACTAGTATAGTTCAGAAAAATAATTGTTCAACATATTATTTTACACTAAAAACGTACATGATGAAGGAAACCATATTTTTAAGCAAAGCATAAAACAAAATCACTTCTTATGGAAGTATTACAATGTATTTATAAATCTTGAAAATGTATTGAATAGTTAGAGAACTTATCTTAGTTTGAAAAGTAAGCTGAATGGATTCATCTGCTGCATGATCATGTTTATAAATAACTAGAAAAATTAAAAGGTCTTTTGGTTCGCCTGTATATTTACAAATAATGTGTGGTGAATTTTCTCGCCAAATGGCTTGTACCGACGTTACGGTTCCACGTTATGATCATTTCGTATCTCGCCAATTGGCTTGTGCCCATGTGACGGTTCCACGTTATGATAATTTTGTAATTGACTCGTCCATCTTATGATACTTTTTTTTCTTAAAATTGGAATAGAAAAAGAACCACATCGAATTTTCGAAACATCGCTTCGAGGTGCACACCCCCATGCTACGAACTAACTTTGTGCCAAATTTCATGAAAATCAGTCGAACAGTCTAGGCGCTATGCGCGTCACAGACATCCTACAGACATCCAGACATCTAGACATCCTCCGGACAGAGAGACTTTCAGCTTTATTATTAGTAAAGATTATAAATTTACGACCCCCCCCCCTTTATTAAACCCTTGTTAACTGCTATATTTTCCCTCAAAAGGTGTTATTGACGGTGAGTTAAAAGAGGTGTAAGCCAGGAAACATTGCGCTTCATATCTCGGTGGCTATTGGTCGCACTAGTATCAAACTTTTTGTGTTGGAATTATTTTTCAAAGGAGATTATTTCCCTAAATATAAGTTACAGAACCTGGGGCCCTTAGAAAAAGTTTTTTGTATTTTTTGACATTTTAATTTTTGCTTCAAGCTTTCAATCTCTTAACCCTGCATCTGATTTTGAACATTTTTTGCAATTGGAAGTATGCATATGGAACTAACTTTTGCGAAGGTAGAGGTCTTGCAGGGTAAAACGGAACGTCCTGTATAAAGTTTCATTTTGTGGGGCGGTGTGAGTTTTTGATGCATTTTTGTTCATTGTCTCATCATAAAAAAAAGTTCCTTTTTTCGTTACCCAGATTCCTTTGAATATCCCTACTGGAACAAAGGTATAAATGGTAAAGTCCTTCGTGTCGCCCTTTTTTAATTTATTCCGATCCAAACGGCTTCCCTCTTTTCAACGTGATTTCCTCTAAGCCCCCCCCCCCCAGGAGATAAAACATGAAGAAAAGCTCAATATCCTGTAAAAGTACAATTGAAAAGTCTTGAATGTCCCAAACATTTGGAAAATAGGTCTGTTTTCTGACTAACAATGTATGAAGGAATGGATTCTTTTAAATAATTTTTGTTGGTATGTCTTATCTTGTAAAAAACATAGGACCTATTTTTTAAAAAGGGGTGGGGGGGGGGGGGGGGTTCTTATTTTGCTCAGGTTCGTCGCCAGACGCTTTTAGGTATGCTGGACTGCCAAATTAGACTGTGATATAGCTAAAGATTTGCAAAAAAATTTTCTTCCTTTCTTTCTTTTCTGTCTCTTCCGTTCTTGATTTTATGAGTACAGTTGAGTTCCGACTTACGTGAGGGATGCATTCTAAGACTCCTCGCTAAAGTCGAAATTTCGCGTTGTGGAAAAATGTATGCATGAACATTTTTTAGAAACATATCAAATTTTTTAGACATTTGTAAGCACCCCTCAAACTGCTTTAAAGCTTTACTCAACTATACATTACAGTTTCTTACATAAAAAATCTCAACTTTTGCTGCATTTAAAAAATAAAAAAGCAGTTTTATTCAACATAAAATAGTTAAAATGCACAAAAAGAATGATTGATAAAATAAAAAACGCGGTACGAACAGTATGTGGTAATAATAAAACGCTGCACTATAATAGTACTGTACGGTAGATACGGCAATAATATTTACCAGTTAAAAAGCTCACTAAGGTGCCATTATATTTCATCAACTTTAATGTTTAGGATGTAAAAAATGAAAGCTGCTGAGCGTTTTTTTTAATGCACTAACAACGTGATGCCTAGATTAGTTTGATGTGGGAACTTTCGATCGTCAGTGTGATGCTAATGGGATGTAATAACATTCACAAAGTATGTATTCAGTTGTCAATAACGAAGCCGCTACTTCCTTCAAAAGAAATTCGTGTTGTGGACAAGGAATTCGCTCGCGTCAGCTCTAAAATTCGTTACACGTGGAAAATTCGCGTTATAGCCATTTTACGTAAAATGAATTGCGTTGTATCGGGAGTCGACTGTAAGAATCAAATTTTGCTAAGGTATTATTGTAACATGTAGCAAGCATTTGTAGATAACAGCGATGGAGCATAAGTTTATTGTTTTAATTTTTTATGGCTCTCGGGAATTTAACCTATATGATTTAATCGCTCACTTTTGCAGAAATATACATAAACAGGCAGAATTGCAAGGATAAATTAAATATTATTGGAAAGCATAAAAATGCGTAGTCGGATAGGTGTGTATTCAGGATACAAATTCTGTGGTCCCCAGGGATAGCTTCTGTTGTAAACTGGAGGCTATTCTGAAATAAACAGGCAGATTGGCATTATTCAGATCATGAGCATAGCCGGAATTGAACATTTGAACAGGCGTGATTGTGTCTCGGTATTTTACCGAATTTCCGGTATTTTCGAACGTATTTCCGGTATTTTTATGTCCGAAAATACCGGAATTATGTTGTATTTTTTGTTATGCTTTTATCTCCCTACCTCCGCAATTTTTTTTATTATATAATACTCGTCAAACATACTTGCAAGAGCCTTAAGATGGACACCTATATCCCTTAAGATGGAGAAATGTCAAGATAATTTGTATAACACCAGCTCAAAAGTAACTTTGTAACCCATTAAAAATTTAATCAAATGTACACACAATATTTTGACTCAGAACTGTTTAATACTATGACAAAGGTGCACTTAAGTAGTAGGGGCCAAAGATTACCCCCCTTCCTCCGTTCTGGCTTTGAAACTTTCATGTATTTTTTGATTAACTCACAATCACCCCTGATTTGTAGTGTGTGGAGGTGTTCTGTTCAGCTAGGCCGTCTATTGTTTTCCTTTTTATGGTTTTGACTTTTGAATGCTGTTTATCATCGCATTGGCATTACTTTTTTTGGCATTTGTTTCATTGCCTTAAAAGCTCAAAATATTGAAAATAACACT
The DNA here is from genome assembly GCF_026930045.1 of Uloborus diversus. Lineage (NCBI taxonomy): Eukaryota > Metazoa > Arthropoda > Arachnida > Araneae > Uloboridae > Uloborus > Uloborus diversus. The sequence goes on from NW_026557876.1 coordinate 3,987,712, forward strand.
TGACTGTGGATGTGAAAACGTCTGCAAACATAATTCACAATATTACTATGTGGTATAAAATTTTATTTATGTATGAGTTTTACTGTAGTCCCTCACTAATACACTGGGGCCTGTGGATTCTTAGAAATGAAGGCATGTGATTTTTCTGTATTTTATTCAATTGAGTAATTGTTGAGAGAAATAGCAGTTGCTTCTAATCAGTCTTTTTTTTTTCTTTTTTAATGCCAAATCCTGAACCCAGGAGTTTCTGTAATTCAAAATTTTAAGACATTTCCGAAAATTTTTGGTTGCAGTTTTCGAAAATTTTGGTCTGGCAACAATCTTCAACTGAAGAATTATAGTAAAAGAAAAAATTTTTTAAAATGGGGTTTTTCAATGATTTTTGCATGCATAATTGAAGAGTTTTGGGGGGGAGGGGGGAGAGCTTCCAAAAACTTCAGTCTCCAGAAAATTTTACTCAAGTCCACTTGCGCCCCAGCGTGAACCATTAGTTCAAGTCAGCCCAGCTCTATGTAGTGTCTGGAGCAAGCGATTGAATAAAATAATCACCTATTCCTCTTGGGTCGCTAGAACCACCGGAAATCTTCCAATTAATAAAAAAGTAAGCATTAGAGAGGTTACAAAAGTAAGAAGTCAATCTATAACTTAACTTCTCTTTTGTATTTGTTTTACTGTCAAGTGTGGCAAAGATCGTGATGTCTTACCCCAAGCAATCCCAGATTCTTGTTATTTGTACTGAAAACAAATATTCTTAATTCTTACTTATTTTGGTCATGTATGATATGTGATGAATCTGTTCGAAAAAACCTTTATGCTGACAATTAATTGCTTTTGACTTTCAGGTGGTCAGTACCAAGTGATGGCCCCTTCCTATTACGAGAATGGCCAGGTGGCTATGATGGGCAATGCCAGGGGCATGGGGGCCCCCATGAGGCTCGTGCCCCCCGTTCTGGTCAATCCCAATCCTAACAACAACCCCCCAGGTAAGATCTATTTCTTTCCCTTAGTGCAGGCAGTTATTACTCCATATAACGCACACCTTGGGACCAGAGCTTTTGCGTTATACAAGTTTTGGCGTTATATAGATCATTTCACAAATTTTGAAGCTAGTATTCAGAATATATCTATATATCAGCACTGCAGAATGAGTTATATCCGCAATGAGTATTAAAGCACCGATATTACTAATAGTCATTCACAAATAAATATGTTTCACAATCAAAATCCTGCACTTCTGCAAGCTTCATTGGTTTGCATAACATCTGCATTTTCAAGAGTCATCTGGTATTTTCTGTTTAGTACGAGTACTCATTTTCAATTTAAAAGCTTTGAACTAAGATGGAAAGATGGAAAACTTTCAAAATTTAATTTGCTTAACGATTTTTATTTTTACAAAGCAAAACAGAGGGATTTTTTAAACTTCAAAACCTATTGTTTACTTCTGAAAAATAGTGCGGTTTATAGAGAATTGTGTTATAATGCGAACAGGTCGGCATTATAACGGTCTTCTACTGTATTTCTCCAAGGCAAATACATTGGCAGCCTGCAATTTCTTTTTTCTTCACGCTAAAAGCAAAGGGACAGTTAAAATAGGGAATGTTGAACTGGAATCTGAGCCAAAACAAAAAGCGATTTGAGAGCCTTTCGCAAAGTTACGGGAAATAAAACGGGGGGGGGGGGGGTGTTAAACGTAAGCTAAAGGAAATCCCTCTGCACCTCCTACAGAGACAATAAATATAAAAAATATTTTCCGAGGTAATTTTATTTGTCATGCCTTTAGTTGATCCAACAATGATTTGATTCGTAAGTAAATGCATAAGAAATAAAAACTGGAAAAACACGCCTAAAACCAAAGATACTTCTGGACATTTTTTCTTTTTTTTTTTTGCAATTAAAAAAATGTATATGTCATAGCAATATTCATCGTAAAAAATTTCTAAGCAATATGAAAACTTCATCTCAATGAGCATCTAAACGAGTGTAATCGAGGTCTCAAAGAACGGCTGTCATCCAAACCGCTGGAAAAAATTAAGCATTTGAATCTCTCAGAAGATGTGTCAAAAAGTGGCGACACTACTGAAAAAAAAGTACTTTCGTGTTCAATTTAGTGTGCATTTTCATGTTCTTCACATTTTTTAAATTTCGATGTTAAATATTTTTATTGTATACAACTTTTACTTAATTTTGTTGGTAAGGTTCTATATAATTATGCATAAAAATTGTTTGATTTGAAAAACCGACAGGAGTGGGCATTTGCAGGGGAATCGGTGGCAAATACATAACTGCCGACTAACTCTATCGGTTTTTCCAGCAGATTCGCGGATTTTTAGCATTTCTCCCTGTCTCCCAATTTTTATTAAAAATGTACTGGGTTTATAGATCTTTGGGAAAATCCCTTTAGGGAATTTCATGAAAAATCTCTGCACAAGCATTTTTGTAAAGTTTCGTATGCGCTTCATGGTTTGAAAGCTTCCTGCTAAAATAAAACTTTAGTCCATCAGAATCTAGCAATATAATCAATGCTTATAGTTCATTCTCACGAAAACGGCAGTTTTCATGTCCCTGTAATAATTTACGCTTTTTTCTGACTCGATTCATCCGTATTTTTAGGGGGTTCAAATACTTTCCAGGATAGAGTTTAACAAGATCATTTATATAAAGTTGAAATTCTATATTTTATTTTAAATGTCTTTAATGCAAGTGTGAAGTACTCCTTGACGGCGAATTGTATGTAATTTGGCAATCTGCCAGGTAAAAACGATTCCATCTGAATTAATCTAGCAGGGGAGAAGGGAAAACAATGATGGGATTTTTTGATGCACGAATTTTATGAGGTCACTAGTGCCTTATTCATTTATTGCATTCTCTAAAATAAAATAAGGGGAAACAAAAATAGTTACCATGGAAACAACAAAAGAAAAGAAAATATTTTCATTTCGTTCAGGAACGTAAAAATAAAATGGTAAGCTCAAAACTTTGTTGTGAATAAATAAATCAATTTTTCCCGTGAGAATATAGATAGAGTATACTTCAGATTAAAAAAATGTTGCTGAGAGAGCATATTTCCATTTTTGCAAAACTAAAGCTAATTAATAGAGAGGCAAAAGTGCACATATGTAGCAAATCAACTAACCAGGGTTCGTACGGGTCATGGAAATCCTGGAAAGTCATGGAAAAAAAAAATTACAGAATTTCAGACCTGGAAAAGTCATGGAAAATTGAAATTTTCATTGAAAGTCATGGAAATTTATTTCAAGTCATGGAAAAATGTCCTGGATAAAGAGAAAGTAACAGTAACTAAAAGAGCATTACAAATTTGAGTGATTTAACAGTGTAGCACATAAAAGCTATTAAAAGTGGAAAATTGAACGATCCAAAAATCAAATTTGAATTTTGAAATCTCATTGCATCTACTTCTGTCGCAGCTGCTTGCCATTTTTTGCGATGTGATTTTACTTCCTGGACATCACTTATTTTGAATTTTCTGTTATTTTCAACACTTCTTATGTTTCATATTATGTAGTAGCAAAATTTCACGTTCTTAGTTTTGACACGCCCACTCAAAAAAAAATGCAATTCAATTGCATGCGAGTTCGACTCCATCACTCGTAAGGACTTAATTATGAAATTTATCAGAATTTATCTTCATTTGCTGAATGTTTTAGAAAATAAAGATCTTAAGTCAGCCGATAGAATACAGAAAAAGAGGAATTCTAATGCTCTAAAACAGTAGTGCTCAACATACGGCACGCAAAACTAATCCATGCGACCCACTGCTACATTCAATGTCGGGAATTAAACGTGTTCTAGAATTTCTGAACCTATTAATTTATATGCATTTGAAAATATGCAAATTTGTAAACAAAACAAATATACTTTTGAATCAGAAGATTGATTCATTACTGAATGGTTTTTTCAAAAAAGATCTGGCTTAGAAACATAAAGAACTAAACTATGTGGCTTTACTTTAAAGAACCAAAATACTGTCAAGTTGCATGGATGCTTAAAAGCACTGTTGGACACTAAAAGGTAACTTTTGAAGCAAATTTATTGAAACTTAGTGATGTCTCATTCAACTTTTATCCCATTCAATATCATTCTGCCTGATTTTTAAAAAAATATTTGACTTTTTAAGCATCATCATATTCACTTCACTGCATTTTTACTTTACTTAAATTTATATGATGAAGACAAATAAGAATAGTTTAGATTTTTAAGTGTGCACTTATATTTTTTTCCATTATGAGTTAGTGCTTCAATGAGGCTGTGGCATTCATATAGACATTTTGCTAATGCTCATTTCCAAATATTACCAAGTTTGAGATTAAATAGTGCTATTCTCTTCGTGTAACGAGGTCATGAAAATTTTCATTGAAGTCATGAAAAAGTCTTGGAAAAGTCATGGAATTTTTTCATCCAAATAGAGTATGAACCCTGACTAACACTCCTATAAACTAATAGATACGTCTATTTCCGCCTATGAACCGGATGTTTTCCTTTCCATGCAATCGATGGTCTGACATTTTCCAAATGTCCTTGTCTCACTTGTCCCCACCGTCAGTAAAAAATATGTAAAGATTATTTCTAAGCAAACAAACAATGAGTTCACATTTTTGTGATTTTATTTCAAAATATTGAAGCATTTAAGAAAAAAAAGAAACATTTTAAATGAAATTTTTATTAAAAATTAGTTTATGTTAATTATAAAGTTTATTCCCAGCAGTTGATGTCATTCCCTGAACACAGTTTAATTTTTTTCAGCAAAAGATGTAGTAATTTATAACTGAAAACCCTGAAAAATATAACAACATAAGTGCGTTTTTAATTTGTCAGAAATTATTACTACGAATCTATATGACAGCATGAAATTAAAGAAGGTTTTTTGCATCCGTCGTTTTCTCGCATGAGCTTTTACAGAGAAATAAAATACAATAAGGCATGAAAACTGCATGATCATAAGTTGCTTCCCAGTTCAAAAATATTTGTATGCAAATCCACTTTCAGTGAATTCGCCATTCCCTTACTGATGAGGGAATGACGCCTAAGTGAGTTTATAATGCTGTGGGTATACTATGCTTTTCAAAAAAAATTTTTGTTAACAAACCCCCTCTTTTAAAGGTTTATCTGATTCCACCCCCTTTATTTATTTATTTATTTATTTTTTTACTTAAGGGGTTACGGTACCTCAAAAATGATGAAATGATCAAAAAAATTTTTACTGCTTATTTCAAAACAAAAAACTTTTCTGAACACAGGGGAAAAGTTTCATTGCTTTAGTTCAAATATTTAAAAGTTATCAGTGACTTTAGGCCATGCTCGCTTATGTGCTCTTATTCAAAAGAAAAACTTCAAATTGCTTTTTCTCGATGATGGTTTTTTTTTGTTTTCATGTCATTAGAATCCCTAAGGATTTTTTTCTATTACAGATACAGCTTTAAAGTAATACTTTTTGCAATTGGGATAACATATTTGACAAAACTGTGCATTGGATAAGCATTTTATAAATGACTCAAATGTTTAAAGCATGTTGAACCTTTAAAAACCATTAAAAAAAAAAAAAAAAACTTTGATTTTTTTACATAATTTAATCACAGAAAATTTTCTAATGAACTCATAAGCAAATGAATGCCCAGATTTTTAGAGATGATTATAGTGATCGTTTTGCAAAAAACTTTTTTTTAATTAGTGCAAAAATAAAAAAGCCTTAGGGATTTTAAAAAATTGAAATTTTCCTCAATTTTTTGAATTTTCAAAAAAAGTAGGCAATAATTTTAAATTTTGAAAATAAATTATTGATTACGAAATAAGTATGCATGTTATGGTTTCAAAGAAATATAAAATTTATATAAATTAAAAAAAAAAAAAGTTTGAAAGGTACTGTGACCCCTTAAAAAGCTCAAAATGGCTTTTTTTTATGAGAATGACACATACTTGCCAACTCTACTGTTTTTAATGGGAGACTCCCGTTTTTTGCTTCCATCTCCCGATTTCCCGTTTTTTACGATGTTCTCCCGTTTTTGCAGTTTTTTTCAGGCAATCATCAAAAAGTTTCACTTTCTTCTCAATAGATGGCGCCCTTTTCTAGTCTACCAGTGTCAGGGAATAAGAATTTTTCCAATTAATAACTCATTTAGTAAAAATTAATTTTTTAGAAGCTTTCCACATTGCATGTTCAACGAAACACATGCTTTGCCGAAAATTGCAGCAGATTTCAATCTTTTTGCATCTTGAAAATATTTCAATTATTTTTAATGTTTGAAGTTATTTTAACATGTGCTATCCTATACCTACTTATTTTCTATTGTATTTTCGTTATATATTGATTTCCTTTTTTTTTTCCGGATTTTAGTAATTAAATTTTTGTAGCTACTTTTCTGGTAGAGACTGGAAAATGTGTGAAACTTTTAGCAAATTCACTCCTTATTATTTAGTTTTTCTTTTGCAGTATATTTTTCTTGCTACTACCAATTTGCTTACATCTGCAAAAAAATCCCCATTTCACTTTAAAGTTAGTATTCATGTTATTTAAAAGTATAATTTAATAATTCTGTAGCGAGGACATGTCGATGGTGAATCACATATATCTCTAGTAAAATCTCCTGTTTTTTTTCCTTCGAAGGTTGGCAAGTATGATGACATATTGTTTCATTAAAAAGTCAGTTTTAACTGCATATTAAAGGTTAATTTAACTTTCATTTCAGGTTTAAATTGATTACCTGATCAATACCTCAGTCTGTATGACCCCTATGTACCTCAAATGCAAATACCTTGCCGTATCAGTGAATCCTGTTTCTCTAACGATAACTGCCATTTCTTCCTCAGGTGCCCTGGGAAGTGGGGCCCTCCGCCTGCTGGGGGCCCAGCAGGGCCAGCAGACCCCCTCGGCCAGCCTCTTCGGGGGCAGCGGGGGGCAAGGGGGACAGCAGCAACAACCCAACTCCAACCCCCTCTACACATCCAGCTCCAGCATGACCTTCAGCCACCCCAACTCTGGCCTCGGTTTCTCCGGCAACGGGGGGCAGCTGGGCTACGGGTCGGGGCTCGGACTGGGCCAGGCCCAGGGGGCCCTGGGCTACGGGTCAGGCTCCATGGGGCCCATCGGGGCCTCTCTCTCTGCCATCGGTACAGGTAACTTTTTGTGTCTCTGCCGTGGTACCTTCTCACGAAGGAAAGTGATAGAATGACTTAAAATAAAAACTAATCTGCTTGAAGAATGGGCTTAAGCTTTTGAGGACATAAATGTGTAATTTAGGCATCATTTCTCATGCTACTGTTTTTCCAAACAGTTGTGGCAAGCAGCTGAAATTGTTGAAATTTTAAATATATTATGACTTTACACTCAAACCAGTTTTTGTGAGAGGTTTTTTTTTTTCCCCATATGTGAAAATTTCAATCAGGTTGGGACTCAACTGACTAAATCTTTATTAATAACTAGTGGTACCCGCACAGCTTTGCCCGTAATAGAAAAATCAAAAGGTCTTTTGGTTTGCCTGTATATTGACAAATAATGTATGGTGAATTTTCTCGCCAGTTGGCTTGTACCCATCTTACGGTTCCACGTTATGATAATTTCGTATCTCGCCCATTGGCTCGTGCCCATGTTACGGTTCTTTGTTATGATAATTTCGTGGTTTACTCGTCCATCTTATGATATTTTTTTCTTAAAATTGGAATAGAAAAAGAACCACATCAAATTTTCGAAAAATCGCTTCGAGGTGCACACCCCCATGCTACTTACTAACTTTGTGCCAAATTTCATTAAAATCGGCCGAACGGTTTAGGCGCTATGTGCGTCACAGACATCCAGACATCCTACAGACAGAGAGACTTTCAGCTTTATTATTAGTAAAGATAAAGACTAGCAAAAATACCCGGCGTTGCCTGGGTCAGTAATAATTGTGAGAATCAATCGCTACTTTCTTTCGTTTTCTGTTTTAACTGAAAGAACTCGAAACACACCGCTATGACGTGATTAAAAATCGAGCTTCTTCCTTACTCATAAAAGTAAAATAGCAATAAGTATAATGAACGAACGAATATTCATTTAGAAACGAAAGCTCGAATTGAAGCATATAAAAATTCGAAGAAATTCCGAAATATGAACTGACAAACACAAAGATCACTAAAAAAAAGTGCACTTTATTTAACTAAATAGTACACACACACAAAAAGGAAAGAGAAAAAGCTCTCTACTCTGTTTCCCTAAGTGTGCAAAAAGTAGAGTTTCCAAACGTTTAAAGGACTTTAAACTCATGTTTGCTCCGGAGAAGCCTTGATTCAAAACTTTCAATATGATTACTTTTAATATTGCTGTTGTTAGGCAACGAATTTTCGAAACAATGAGTTTAATCTTTAATTGTCTAATGTGGAAATTACATGACATTTACTGTTTTCGAACACGATGTTTTTAAACTAAGTTTTTTAGCAATAAATTATATCCTAAGTTGTTCCCTGATAATGTAGCTATCTATGGTGAAAAAATGGTTAAAATCCGTCCAGTAGTTTTGAAGTTTACCCCGGACAGAAGTAGCCCTTTATGTATAAAGATAAAGCTGAAAGTCTCTCTGTCTGGATCTCTGTGATGCACATATCACCTAGACTGTTCGGCTGATTTTCATGAAATTTGGTACAACATTAGTAGTATGGGGATGTGCGCCTCGAAGCGATTTTTCAAAAATTTGATTTTGTTCTTTTTTCTATTCCAATTTTTAGAACATTTTCCGGAGCAAAATTATCAAGTTATAACATGGGCAAGCCAATTGGCCAGAAATTCACCCTACATTATTTGTAAATATACAGGCGTACCAAAAGACCTTTTAATTTTCTACTGTGGGCAAAGCCGTGCGGGTACCACTAGTTATTATCAGGCATGAGATTTTTCCGGCTTTTGCTGGAATTCCGGCTTTTTCTGTTGATCTTTAGAACCTTTCCTCCTTTTCATCCTTTTTTTGTCTCTTTCAGGCCTTATTTTTCTCAAAAATCGGAAAAAAAATACGATTTTTTCAAATTTTCGGTCCCCGTTTTCTTATTTTTTCTATTTTCCTCCCTCGAATCTTCCTCCTCCGCGATATCTGCCAAAAACGTATGTTTTGGAATCATGCCAACGATGTCAAACACGTGCTGCGCCGAAATATGCATGCCTCGTTTGAGATTTCAATCTTTTTGCATCCTGCAAGTATTTCGATTATTTTTAATGGTGGGTGGTTTTTCACTATATGATACCTTATATCTGCTTATTTTATTCATTTTTTCAATAATATTTTTATTTCTTTAATTTATTTTAGTAAAAATGCAAAAGTCAATCAAAAAACGTAGCTTAGCACCCACAGTCTCGAATTTATTGAAACTTGGCATGGTTACTTTTTTTGTGTATTTATGAAAGTGTAAAAAATATTTATGGTGAATCTCAAATGGTTTAGGCTTTACGGCCTATTAAAGATTTTGAGATTTCATGATTAAATGAGGCGGCTGCATATTGTTCTTTTGATTCCGAAATTGTATTAGTAAGTTTTTAAAAACAAATTTTGGGTTCCAATGCAAGGAAAAGGATAACCAATCGTTTATACACATATATATTTATTTTCAATTCTTACTATAAAAAGTATGTTGTACCACATAAGGAAATTTTAGATTTTTCTCTCTGTTGTAAATTTTTACTTAACAAACAGACCTATTTTTAAAATTTATGCTCTCACTCATTTAACACTATGAACTCAAATTTTTTAATCATAAAAATGTATTTTTCTCTAAAAAAAAATAAAAAAAATAAACAAAAAGAAATGTTGACACTATTGTGTGATACAGCCAAGATTGATCTCTGGCTCCCCCAACAATCAATCCCCCAACCCTTTGCTCAAGGACTCACGCGTTAGAAATTGTTGCCTCTTTTTCAAACTGTAGATTTATTTAGGAATAAACCTTCATGTGCACTTTATAAGATAGGTTATAAATGGTTTGGAGAGATTCCTAGTAGCTGTGGTGTCTCGAACTCGGTTTAATGAAGCAATTCCTGCAGTTATTTCGCAAGTTTTTGGTTTATTTTCTAGAAGAGACTTTTTTTTGCGATTTTATATCCACCGCTTTTTAATTAAAATGTGTTGCAAAACCTATTTTTTTTTTGTAGCCACTCCAAAAGTTTTGAGCATTTATTTTCTGTGATCCCTATCCACTGCACAAAAAACAGGTTTGCGTGTACTTTGAAATTCCGGGTCCTAGCAAAAAAAAAGTGTATTCTGCTATAATATAACGGTAATAACAAGGTATATTCCGTAAAATTTACGGAATATACCTTGCCTCGCATTCAATCTTCAAGTTGAACTAAACTATTGCTTCGGTCACTCGTCTGGTCTGCTAATTCTATATTAGCTACCAGTTTGTTTCACACTCTTGACTTCCTTGAGAGGTTTTCCATCTCCAGCTCAGTCACTTTCTTATGCCGGGCTGATGAGTGCTAATAAGCACGAAACTGCAGTCTTCGGCTGGAAATGACTGAGCTGGCGGTGTATTTCATGTATTTCTGCTTTAGCCCTGGCTAATGGGCGGTAATTTACGGAATGTGAACACTAATTTGATTTACTGTTCTTAATAAACTACATGATACCAAACAGATCCATGTAACAGACTAAATAATTTCTTTTCGCTACAAAACTGTGCCATCATCAAAGTTTTGCTTAAATTCTAGTCATTAAAGTAAAAAATTTAAAAATTTGAATAACTGAAATTTTATTTAGTATGCAGAAAACATTTTCAGTATTTAATCTTAAGTGTTAATAGTTTACGTTTATTATAAAATTGTACTGAATTAATACATTGCATACATCAACTGAAATACCTCTGAAGAAGGAACACCTCTATTTAAGAGACAAGTGTCCTTTTAGTGTCTTTTATTGATAAGTTCTACCAGGATTCACCAATATGTGTCCAATATTTATTTTGAAAAAAACATGATATTTTGATATTGCCATACCTGCCAAGCCTTCCGGATTTCCCAGAAGTTTTACGGATTTTTGTGTCCTTTTCCGTTTTTCCGGTTATGAGCAAAATCTTCCGGATTTTTCACGTTTTGTAGGAAAAAATAGTATCTCGCCAATTTTGGCGCTAACGATTCTTTTGTGAAATGCGGCACCGCGTTTTAGGCCAAGTAGCCGAGGAAAGGTTGCCGTAGGAGAATGGCACGAGAAGAAGCGAGGCAAGATTATGACGTCACTGAGTGTTACAGCGCATGACTTGATCAGGATCCAATCAAAGCGAGCGTCGCAACTAGGGGACTAGGGGCACAATTTCGGCGCCAATTATCTTCTCATTCTCTCAATTCGAGCTGTTTTTGCTTCGTTCTTTTTTTAAGATAGTACGAGTAAATGTTATTTCCAAACTTTTAAAGAAAGCAATAAAAGTAATATTTACTAAACGAAAGTAAGTTCAATTGATATGAAATTCATAACTAATATATTGTTAAATGGAAAGAGGGTAGGTGTCCTGTTTGATTTTATTTTGCGTTAAAATCTTGTGGATAAAAATAAAAAAATCTTCCGGATTTTTTTTCTCGGAGGTTGGCAGGTATGTATTGTATATATATATTTTCAACTTCGGTATTTTTAATATAAAATTATATCAATGATATTAGTATTGTTCATTTATTATTAAACATAACCAAAAAGTTATGTACAGTCAACCCTCGTTTATCGCGGTTAATTCGTTCCAGACTTTACCGCGATAACCGAATTTCCGCGAAGTAGGATTCTGTGCATATTTTTCTACTTAGAGCGCATAAAACTTACTTACGGCAATTTAAATAAGTTTTTTATCATAATTAGAGCCCCCCTAGACATGAAACAGCACCCTTAGCCACCATTACATTTGTATTACTTACTATATTGCACAAAATATGAGAAAGGTATGCTAGACGTAATAGATATCACATTGTTAATTATTGGGAAATAAACTACACACACACATGCAGTTCTTACACATTACTACTAGTCCATGAAAAAACCTCAACTTGTTCGATGAAGAATCAATTGCCCGTTAGTGACCGTAGGAGCCCCCGTTCTTCCTCTACATTTACGCATACAACTTAAAAAGCTAGTACATTGTTGAACACCATTTACAGATGTATTTATCCCCTAGTAAAAATACAGTGATTTATACTTGCCAGTTAGTGCTTAACGGTTAAAATGAGATAGCGATTCCCTACACTTTCTTCGGCGTTTTTATACCTCCACGTACAACTAGCCCCTCAGACCTTTCTGAAATGACATATACTTTGTTATTCTTTTGTAGAAAAAAGTTTACATGAGAGCATAAAAAAGGCTAATTACTATATTTCAAAAAAAAAAAAATCCTAGAAAAAAAACCGAGATTTAGTGAAGCCACGAAAGTCGAAGTGGCGAGGGACGACTGTTTAGTAGAAACTCTTACTAAAGAACACTAAGGGGACTGGACAACTTGTCCCTTAAATACAGGTGTCCCTTCTTCGGAGGTAGATGAATTAATGCATACTGTGTACTTAACTCACTATAATTTCTTAATGAACGTAAACTAATAGCATTTAAGATTAAGTACTAAAAATTCATCATATGTGTTGAATAAAATTCTGAGTTATTCAAACTGGAAAAAAAAAAATTAAAATTTTAGCAAGCATTTTGTTGCATCAAAGTTTTGTAACTGATTTTCATTAATTGCAATTTTTAATTAATGCGTTACATATATTTGTTTGGTGTCATGTATTTTGCAATTGTTGATCACATTTCAAGTTTTCTATAGCAAGCTTGTCATGGGTGGCACACTGTCTATGGAGGCTGAGCCCCCCATATCAAAAAAATATATATATATGAAAGAAAAAAGCATGAATGTTAGTCTCAGCAGAAATTTTAGAATACATATATTGTTTATTTGCTTGTTAATGTAAAGACAAACTTTTAATAGTTAATTTTTTACTAAAAGCAAGCCTTGAATTCCAATAATTTTGATATTTCTAATGCATTTATGCATAATTTTTTTGTAAATTTTCTCTGACTGTCCCTTAAACAGTGTCCCTTAATGCAAATACATGGAGGTCCCTATTCAAAGGGACTAGGACCAGAAAAAGTGTCCCTTAAAGGAGGTATTACTGTACTATAGTTTAATAATGTATTATTACATCATTAATGTAACAAAGTAATATAATTTTCCTTTTTTAATATATATATACTAGTGAAAATACCCGGCGTTGCCTGGGTCAGTAATAATTAAGAGAAAAAATCGTTATTTGATTTTGTTTTCTGTTTTAAGGAAAGAATTTAAAACACATCTTTTTGACGTGATTAAAAATCGAGTTTCTTCTTTACCCATAAAACTAAAATAGCAATAAGTATAAAGAACAAAATAGTATTGATTTAGAAACGAAAGCACTATATTTAAGCATATACAAATTTCCAAAACATGAAATTAATCTTCTCATGTTTAAAAAGATTAATCTGTTGATACTTTTTTTTTTAACATGGAGTCTAAAACCTTCTCTGTATGGCTAATGAAGTACGAAGTGATTTAAAAAAAGTAGCTGCGCTCGTAATCCCCTTATACTTGCTTTAATTATTTCGGGAAATTTCAATCATTGTGGCTCTTGGTGCGATTTTACCGAATTTGCGAAAGTCGTTTCGGGGTACCTTCGATGATGCTCCCCCATTCTTTCCTTACTTTGTAAAACGATATGATATTAATTTTCGTTACAGAGATATCGTCGCCAGATTCTGAGATACTTTTGGTCACCATAAAATGGCGCTAAACAGTTTCATCCGAAATGTTTCCAAAATAAGTTGTAAAATCTGGTGATTGTTTGAAATTGTGCAAAAAGGAAAATTAATGAAAGTTTTTGTGCTGTTTATGGATTTGCCTAGTTTAGTTGCTGGATTATTTAACACAGTAAAAAAGGTCTTTTGAAAATTCTTTGATTGGCGATATTTTGTTTACATGATGAAAGCTGAGAAACATTATGACGTAGTCTTCGGCTTCAAAAACAGCTACGTTGAAAAAACTGCCAAATGCATCAGCTACGGAAATCTTTCTGCAAAAATTTTGGCGATCTGCTGGTTGTTTCGATAATGAGTAAGTGTTCAATCAGCATAAATAATAATAAAAACCATTAATTACATTAAAGTTCCGTTTAAATGGAAAATCATCAGCCAAATCATGTATTATTTGCCAATCTTGTGCAAAAATCTTACTTCAAGATTTGACTTGAGAAAAGCCTTGAACAATCACGAAAAGCAAAGAAAGTCAACAATACAACAATTGTCGCTATCGACAGGGAGTTGAGATGATACACTAAATACTGTATTGAGTTGAGGAAAGCCTTCGAACATGGATCTAAAAAGCTCATAACTCGTTTTTTATTCTACTTAGAAATTTCGAACAGGTGCCATCTTCAGCAGAAAAATCACAGCTTTCGATGGACATATAATGTAAATATGTGCAAGTATTTTTTCATCCCAATATTAGAGAATTTATACGAAAATTGTGTTTTATTGCCCCCCTAAGGGGGTTTTGCCCCCCATAATGGGACGAAAACTACCCTATGTGTTATTCTGATGCATAAGCTATATTATTGTAAAGTTTTATGAAAATCCGTTCAGTAGTTTTTGCGTGAAAGAGTAGCAAACATCCATCCATACATCCATACAGACAAACTTTCGCATATATAATAGTAGTAAGATTCATGAAATTATAAGGAATGTAAGAATTTTAATTCATATTAAAAGTGCCTAGTTAAATATGTTTGATCAGAAAAGAAAGGAAATGTGTTATGACTGTGCACTTACTAACGCATATCTTTTATTTCTGAATCATGTAACTGTGTAAAACTACAGGGTTCGTACGTGTCATGGAAATCCTGGAAAGTCATGGGGGAAAAAATAAGCCAATTTCAAATCTGGAAAAGTCATGGAAAATTGAAATTTTCATTCAAAGTCATGGAAATTAATTTGAAGTCTTGGAAAATGTCCTGGGCAAAGAGAAAGGAACAGTAGCTGAAAGAGCATTAAAACTTGAGTGATTTAACAGTATTGTACATAAAAACTATTAATTCAACACTTCTTTTATTTTATATTCTGTAGTAGTGAACTTGTATGTTCTTCAGTTTGCGACGCCTACTCAAACGCAATTCAATTGATCACTCTTAAAAACTTTATTATTAAATGTATCAGAGCTTAACTTAATTTGTTGAAGGTTTTAGAAAACAATGATCTTTATCTAGGTGATAGAATAAAGAAATAGGAGAATTCTAATTACTGTAAAACAGTAGTGCCCAACATACGGCCTGCAAAACTAATCGATGCAACCCACTGCAACGTTCAATGTCAGGAATCAAGAACTATGCACTGGAATTACTGACCTTACTAATTTATGTGCATGTGAAAATGTGCAAATAAATAAACAAGTGCATTTGAATCAGAAGATTTATTCACTACTGAATGTTTATTATTGTTTTTCTTGAATAAATATCTGGTTTAGAAACAGGAATTTGCTAAAGAATGTTGCTTTACGTTAAAGAACCGAAATACCGTCAAGTTATGTGGATGATTAAATGAACTGTTGACACTAAAAGGCATTTTTTGAAAGAAATTTATTGGAACTTACTATTGACTCATTCAACCTTTTTCCCAGTCTTTATCATTCTGCCTGTTTACAGAAAAATTATTAGACATTTAAGCATCATTGTATCAATCACTGTATTTTCACTTTACTTAGTACTTCGATGAGGTAGTGGCATTCAAATCTAAAGTTTTGCTAGTGCTCTTTTCCAAAAATTGGCATGTTTGACATTAAATAGTACTGTTCTCTTTATATAACAAAGACGTGAAAGTTTTTATGACTGTGCACTGATTAATGTATATTATTTATTTCTGAGTAATGTAACTGTAAAAGTCGCTAGCAGAAGAAAAATGAGTAAGACAGCTAATGTTAAATTAACGCCATTAAAATTGATTAAAATGTTAAATGAAATATTAGGTATGAATAATGAAGGAAAACTTGGTTTTAAGTCTACATATTTTAATAACAATATAATAAATAAAGAGTGATTTGAGGATGCATTAACTATTTTGATGACTTGAGTTTGTGCTGATTGAAAATATTGAATATATGTCAAAATATCATATACAGGGTGTCCGAGAAAGACCCGTACAACTTTAAAAATTTATTGAAAAAGAAACAATAGGATTACAGCGAAACTAATTAGTACATTAGATAGAATAACTCAAAAAGTTTTTTTTTCCAATAGCTTAAGTTATTACCTTAGGAAATTTCTACACAGACCCTTACGTAGCACGAACAATATCAAGACGATAATCCAATTCCATCCACGACCGTTTCAACATGCTAACATCAACAGTAGCTACGGCTGTTTGGTTTTTTTGTTCCTTTGTGTTTGAGCATCAGATTTTGTTTCGATAAACCACGCAACACGTTGAGCTTTCTTCACGAGATCCGCCATCGAAATAACTAAAATGCTTTAATATTCCTTTGCGTAACATGCAGCGCCGTATATAGTCAGAAACATGCTCAGGGGGCAATCCAGGATATTTTTCTCGCTACCTATTTTTGTGAAAGTATTGCATCATTCTATTTTTGTGAAAGTTTATTTTTTATACACAGTGTTTTTGTGAACTTTTAGAGGCATCCTAATTTTTGTAAAAGAAGTAGAACAAGTGAAGGTTTAGTTTGAAAAGTGTAAATGTCATCTAGTATTATTTTTGACAGGTTTCGTTTTTTGGGGAGTGGGGGGAGAGCTAAAAACCTAAGAAGTACCAAAAATACCATCGTAATTTCAGCTTAATGGGCTATGTACTGTGTACAATATTGGAAATTATGAGAAAAACAGTTCCCCAAGACATGTTAAAAGATTGCGATAATATTGCATAAATACACTTTGGCGAGAAACGGCTAAAAATGGGTTAAAATACCACAAAGGTTGCTATTTAAGCAATTGTTCATATAAACCTGCTTAGAATTTTATTTTATGAGTAAATTTTGTTTTAAACAGAGAAACAAATTTTATATTTTAAAATGCCAATTTTTGTGAAATTTTCGATGTTTTTGTGAAGCTACCTGATTTTATTACTCGATTTTTGTGAAAGTACCTATTTCAAAACAAGATTTTTGTGAAGGTACCGAAAAACGGTACCAAAATCAGCCTGTATTGGGCCCTGCATGCGCTACCAATGACCCTACTAAAAAAAGTACTCAAATCACTTCAGGAAAATCGTTAAACTTATTTATTGATTAATGACGAAAACAAACATCCCAGCCCAGGAGGGGTTAAACTAGCCCAATTATTTTTCGGATCGAATTCGAAATTGCAATCGACTGAATTTAAAATGTGCAGCTTTGAAATTAAATAATTGTTTTCATGGGATTTGTCTTATGTAACTTTTTTCTTTTTTCAATCGAGTTTAAAAATTATTATTCTTTTTATGAAAAGAAAATAATTAAGAAAAATGCAGAAAATAAAAGGATTAAGTCCAAAGAAATTATCAATAGTAGCATCGATCCATCGATAGCTTCCCCCTGCCCCTCTCCTTTTTTCAAGTTATACCGATTAGTTTCGCTGAAACCCTATTACTTCTTTTTCAATAAATTTTTGAAGTTGTACGGATCTTTCTCGAACACCCTGTATTTTCGAACCCTGTGTTCTACTGTATTTGCCTAATATATTTATTGGACGGTGTTACATTTTTATTAATTGTGTAGTATATCGTCTCGGAGAACCTTGTAATGTTGTACTTAATGACTTTTCTCTTGTTCCAGGCCTGGGCGGCACGGGGGGCTCCCCCAGACGAGACTCCTTTGACCGCCGCGAGGGCCCTGCCTCCCTGGGGGGCGGGGGGTTCTCCGCGGGGGGCGAGGGCTCTCGCTCCCAGCAGAAGGGCAGCGGGGGCCAGTTCTACGGGCCCCTGGGCTCTGTGGCCGCCTCTGGCCCGGGCCCCATCGGAATGGTTCCCCCCAGCCAGTCACTCACCCCACCCCCCTCCCTCAATGGGGGGGCACTCGGAAGCCTCAACCTGGGTGAGTCTCCTTTCAAAGATTTCTTTTACTGAAATGTTGAATGACGTTTCCCAAATTTTCTTCATGCCCAGTGAAATTTCCCCAGAAAACGGATTTTTCAATGACAAAAATTTGCTAGGAAAATCCCCAAAGCAGTTGCGATCGTCAAAACGAAACCATACTCGTATTAAAATGTCACAGCACAGAAATTTCCTCAAAAAGGGGATATTTCAACGACGGGAAGTGCGAGAAAAATCCCCGAAACGAAACCATTTTCATATTGTAATAAAATATCACAGCAATGAAATTTCCCCTAAGAAAAGGATTTTCAAGGACGAGAACTGCGAGAGAAATCCCCAAAACAATCGGGATCGTCGAAAAGAAACATTTTTCATATTCATATTAAAATTTAATTTGTCTGAACCTTTTTGAAACAATTTATTTTATGTTCTTGCTTTTTGAAACTTTTATTTCCCAAAAAGCAGTAAAATGTTTTTTTACACATCACCCGCTATTTGTACCTGATTTGTATCATGTTGTGTTAAATTTTTCCTCCCAAATTTTCAGCTTTAAAACATTGGCAGCCATATTACCGTCATTACTCTGTCCCGATTTTCGCTATTCATTTGTTTGCTAAAAACATAGAATTTAAAAAGTAACAAAATACCAGTGAACAAGTGAAGTGTGGAAAAACTTTGGGGAAAAAACTTTTAAAAAATATATGTGTTTATAAGGCTGCATTTAAATGAAAACTACATTACCTGATGATGAAAAATAAATTATTCTTGAATTAATGTTTGGATGAATTATGTGTTTTGCAGTCATAAAATAAAATTAACAAAAAAAAAATCAATGTAATTATGAAAATTAATAAATTAGGGTGTCTTTTGATTTTTTACTATTGATTTCCAAACTGTCGCTTTTTTCCAGCTCCAATGTTACTCTACAAATAGTACAAAACTAGTTTTTCCAGAAAAATATAACGGACAACTATCGCCAACTGTTGACAAATTCTTGAAGGATACTCCAAAATCACTTAAAGATAAAAATACCAACAAAATAGATACAGTCGAATTTCGATAACTCAAAGTGTTCATTAGGTCCCAAACTCTTGAGACTGTTGTGGAAACTTCCCATAACTCAGGGGTCGAAGTAGTCCTATATATCCTATATTTTCAAAAAAAAAGCATCAAAACCGTCGTATATTTCCTATATTTTTCGAAAATGTTCTATATTTCCTATATTCCCGTTTTTTACTCTATATATCTTTTAAAAAGAACAGTAAATAAACTTTTTGACATTGGATTTTTTGTTGAAATATAGCTATAATACGTCCCCGAATGAATTTCAAATTAAAAAACGAAGCTGACTAAATCCTGCAACAGGCATCTTCTCTCATTGGCTACAGCAATGTGACGTCACTGTAGTGGGTGGAGTTTCGAGAACTAAGCCTGAAGTTGGTTTTAGAGGGGGGGGGGAGGCAACAACCGTTTGTTTTGTTTTTCTATCATGGTTTTCGTTGGTATATTTTTGTGTTCAGTGCATTTTCTGATCAGAATGTTCAAATATTCTTTTTGCAATCTTTTCATTTTGTGGAATTTTGGGATCGTGGAATGTTAGTTTCTTATGATGTTGAAACGTAGTTTGTTGTAAAAAGTGGAATTGTAATGTGAGACAATTACAGTTGTTTCACATTACAATTCGAAATTTTGTTAAGCGATGCGATAACGAAATCGCATCGCTTAACAAAATTTCGTCTGGAGTGGTTGGACCTGGAGGACATTAATAGTACAAATTTTGGTGCATGGTGCACTAAAGGAAAACATGATTTTACCGCTTTTTGCCATTTTTGCAACGGTTGAGTGCCCATAAGCAATAATATAATAAACTTTCTGACATCGGATTTTTCGCTGAAAGTACGTGCCCAAACGAATTTCAAATTAAAGAACTCAACTGACTAAATTCTGCTACAGGCATCATCTCTCATTGGCTACAGCAATGTGATGTCACTCTATAGTGGGTGGAGTTTCGAGAACTAATGCTGAAGTTGGTTTTAGAATTTTGCATTGGGGGGGGGGGGGCAACAGCCGTTTGTTTTGTTTTCCATCATGGTTTTCGTTTCTGTTGGTATAATTTTGCGTTCAGTGCATTTTCTGATCGGAATGTTCTAATTTTCTTTTTGCAATCTTTTCTTTTTGTGGAATTTTGGGATCGTGGAATGGTTAGTTCCTTATGATGTTAAAACGTAGTTTGTTGTAATAAGTAGAATTGTAATGGCAAAATCACATCGCTTAACAACATTTCGTGTGCAGCTGTTGAACCAGGAGGACATTAATTCTACAAATTTTGGTGCATGGTGCACTAAAGGAAAAGATGATTTTACCACTTTTTGCCGTTTTTGCAACTGTTCAGTGCCCATAAGCAATAGTGGATTTTTGCAATGGAGGCAGCATGCTGAAACATTCAAGCATAAAGAAAACTCTGAAAAACGTCAGAAGGATTTTTCTCAAGTTCTGTTTGTTCTTAATACAAATGCTAAAGGGTTCGGTTTAGATATAAAATCAAAGAACAGTGGAATGAGTACTTGGTTCATGAGTGAGGAAGAAATAATAAAATTATCTTTGCTCAAATTTTGTTTAGTTATTCAGTCTATAAAGTACACTTTGC
The DNA here is from genome assembly GCF_026930045.1 of Uloborus diversus. Classification (NCBI taxonomy): domain Eukaryota; kingdom Metazoa; phylum Arthropoda; class Arachnida; order Araneae; family Uloboridae; genus Uloborus; species Uloborus diversus. The sequence goes on from NW_026557876.1 coordinate 4,008,397, forward strand.
TTTTTTAAAAAAATTATTCTTTCAACTGCAGGAAAGTCATTTCAGATGTAAGTTATAATATTGTTTGTGGTTTTTCTTTAAACAAAATCATTGATAAGAATAACAAAATAAATAATATATTATATGTATTATTTATTTTTTCATCGCAAAATTAGTCATATAATGTGTCCTATATTTGTCCTATATTTTTTGTTTAAAATGTCCTATATGTGACAAGTCAATCCCTTCTACCCCTGCATAACTCGAACTAACAATAACTCGAATGATTCAGCCTTGGTCCCTTGGGACTTCAAGTTATCGAGAGTTGACTGTATTGAATTTGAGAGAAAACATCTGGACTTACTATGTACTTCCAGATATTATGTAAATCAAGAATTGGTAGATAACTGGTGAACGCTCCATGTTCAGTCAAAATTGGCAAGTGGTCAAGTTGACTGAATAACAAACATACAACCATAACTAACATAATGCTTAAAACAAAAGGGAGTACGCCACTTTCAGACCACTCTGCAAAATGCAGCCGAAGGACGAAAAATCTTTAGTTTCTGATTATGATGCATTCGCAGGGGTGATTGTGTTCCGGTATTTTACCGAATTTCCGGTATTTTTATGTCCGAAAATACTGGAATTATATATATATTTTTTGTGCTTTTATCTCTCTACCTCCGCATTTTTTTAAAAAAATTATATAATACTCATCAAATATACCTGCAAGAGTCTTAAGATGGACACCTATCCCTTAAGATGGACAAAAGTCAATATAATTTGTATAACACCAGCTCAAAAGTAACTTTGTAACCCATTAAAAATTTAATCAAATGTATACACACTATTTTGACTCAGAACTATTTAATACTATGGCAAAAGTGCCATTTCTATAATACTCATCAAATATACCTGCAAGAGCCTTAAGATGGACACCTATCCCTTAAGATGAACAAATGTCAAGATCAAAAGTAACTTTGTAACCCATTAAAAATTTAATCAAATGTATACACAATATTTTGACTCAGAACTATTTAATACTATGGCAAAAGTGCCATATCTATAATACTCATCAAATATACCTGCAAGAGCCTTAAGATGGACACCTATCCCTTAAGATGAACAAATGTCAAGATCAAAAGTAACTTTGTAACCCATTAAAAATCACATGTACACACACTATTTTGACTCAGAACTATTTAATACTATGGCAAAAGTGCCATATCTATAATACTCATCAAATATACCTGCAAGAGCCTTAAGATGGACAAATGTCAAGATAATTTGTATAACACCAGCTCAAAAGTAACTTTGTAACCCATTAAAAATTTAATCACATGTACACACAATATTTTGACTCAGAACTATTTAATACTATGGCCAAAGGCAATTAAGTAATAGGGGCCAAAGATTACCCCCCCCCCCCCCCCGTTCTCGCGTTGAAACTTTGAGGTATTTTTTGATGAACTCACTATCACCCCTGTGCATTCGTTCGGTCCCTCGTGGACCCGGATTCCGCACCAGCTGTTTGCCACTTTTCTTGATGGTATCCTCTCTCAAACCAGGTGCCTTGGGCTCCAGGATGTTGAGTGCTGCTCCAGGCGCAGAAGCCAAATACATGATCCGGAATGGACCCCTCACCAACAATGTGTTTGGCACTTCTTCCGGAACACTCTTCCCCAGGAACACACTACAGAGGAGGTGAGTCTTCAAATTTTCTCGCAATCTAAGCCAAAAGCATTGCAATATGTACTTTATTCAATTACAGTAGAAGACCATTATAACGCACACCTTGGGACCAGAGCTTTTGCGTTATACAGGTTTTTGCGTTATATAGATCATTTCACAAATTTTGAAACTAATATTCAGAATATATCTATACATTTGCACTTCAGAATGGGTTTTATCTGCAATGACTATTAAAGCACCCATATTACAATGAGTTATTCACAAATAAATATGTTTCACAATCAAAATCCTGCACTTCTGCTAGCTTCATGGTTTGCATATAACAGCTGCATTTTCAAGAACCATCTGGTATTTTCTTTTGACTGTGAATAATAATTTTCATTTAAAAGCTTTGAATTAAGATGGGAAGATGAAAAACTGTTTCAAAATTTAATTTGCCTAACCATTTTTATGTTTGCAAAGTAAGACAGAGGGGTTTTAAACTTCAAAACCAATTGTTTACTTCTGAAAAGTTGTGCCGTTTATAGAGAATTGCGTTATATGGGTTGGCGTTATAAAGGTAATCTACTGTATTACATTGTTATATTAAGGATGCCTTAATACATCATAAAAAATATAGTACAGAACTTTTAGAATATTTTGTTATACAGTAGAAGACCGTTATAACGCACACCTTGGGACCAGAGCTTTTGCGTTATACAGGTTTTTGCGTTATATAGATCATTTCACAAATTTCGAAACTAATATTCAGAATATATCTATATATTAGCACTTCAGAATGAGTTTTATCTGCAATGAATATTAAAGCACTAATATTACAATTAGTTATTCACAAATAAATATGTTTCACAATCAAAATCCTGCACTTCTGCTAGCTTCATGGTTTGCATATAACAGCTGCATTTTCAAGAACCATCTGGTATTTTCTTTTGACTGTGAATAATAATTTTCATTTAAAAGCTTTGAATTAAGATGGGAAGATGAAAAACTGTTTCAAAATTTAATTTGCCTAACCATTTTTATGTTTGCAAAGTAAGACAGAGGGGTTTTAAACTTCAAAACCAATTGTTTACTTCTGAAAAGTTGTGCCGTTTATAGAGAATTGCGTTATATGGGTTGGCGTTATAAAGGTAATCTACTGTATTACATTGTTATATTAAGGATGCCTTAATACATCATAAAAAATATAGTACAGAACTTTTAGAATATTTTGTTATACAGTAGAAGACCGTTATAACGCACACCTTGGGACCAGAGCTTTTGCGTTATACAGGTTTTTGCGTTATATAGATCATTTCACAAATTTCGAAACTAATATTCAGAATATATCTATACATTTGCACTTCAGAATGGGTTTTATCTGCAATGACTATTAAAGCACCCATATTACAATGAGTTATTCACAAATAAATATGTTTCACAATCAAAATCCTGCACTTCTGCTAGCTTCATGGTTTGCATATAACAGCTGAATTTTCAAGAGCCATCTGGTATTTTCTTTTGACTGTGAATAATAATTTTCATTTAAAAGCTTTGAATTAAGATGGGAAGATAAAAAACTCTTTCAAAATTTAATTTGCCTAACCATTTTTATGTTTGCAAAGTAAGACAGAGGGATTTTTTAAACTTCAAAACCGATTGTTTACTTCTGAAAAGGTGTGCCGTTTATAGAGAATTGCGTTATATGGGTTGGCGTTATAAAGGTAATCTACTGTATTACATTGTTATATTAAGGATGCCTTAATACATCATAAAAAATATAGTACAGAACTTTTAGAATATTTTGTTATACAGTAGAAGACCGTTATAACGCACACCTTGGGACCAGAGCTTTTGCGTTATATAGATCATTTCACAAATTTTGAAACTAACATTCAGAATATATCTATATATCAGCACTTCAGAATGAGTTTTATCTGCAATGAGTATTAAAGCACCAATATTACAATAATTTATTCACAGATAAATATGTTTCACAATTAAAAGAAGAATTATTCTGCACTTCTGCTAGTTTCATGACTTACATAACAGCTGCATTTTCAAGAGCCTATTGGTATTTTCTGTTTACTGTGAATGGGCTAATTTTCAATTTAAAAGCTTTGAAATAAGATGGAAAGATTAAAAACGTTGAAAATTTAATTTGCCTAATAATTTTTATTTTTGCAAAGCAAAACAGAGGAATTTTTTAAACTTCAAAACCTATTGTTTACTTCTGAAAAGTAGTGCGGTTTATAGAGAATTGCGTTATACAGGTCGGCGTTATAACGGTCTTCTACTGTACTAGCTGCATTGCCCGGCTTTGCACGGTCTACCTCGAAAATAAAAGTTTTGTTAAGTGACGCATGTTCAACAATCAGGCTTCAATTGTAGAAAAAAAAAATACTACAAAATTTCCCGTCAAAGTAATCATTCTCAAAGAAAGAAAGCAGCAAATCGAAAGTTCCGGAAAAAATTAGACGCGACCCTCCATAAATACAACTAAAATCCTAAAAAAATAGAAAGAAAGAAGATAAATCGCCAAATGATAATCAAAAGGGGAAATTTTTACCTCAAAACAAAAAAAAAAATTTATTTAGTTACAACCGAGAAAAAAAAGCGACTACCTTCTGAACGCTAATTTAAAATTAGATCGCGCAAACAATTTTCTGATTTAAAATTTCCGTTCCATTAGGCTTAGCAGTGCTTTTTGATTTTTTTGCTAGTGATTTTACAGCCTTTTTAAAAAAAAAAAAAAATTGGAAGGAACTCTGTGGGTGTTTTTCGTGGGCTTTCTAATGGGACCTGAATAAAAGAAATCTGATAATTATTTTAGGTAGAAAGAGACATTTGATGCCATTTTCAGGCCTTAAAATTAAAATTTGAACTGTTCAGTTCTTTTTTTTGGCATTCAGACCCCCCCCCCCCCCCTACGTTCCTTCTCTGGTGCCCACGTACCTCCCTGCCAAATTTGGTCGAGAGCTGACGTAAACTGGATTTGTGTAGAGAAAATACGCACACACACGCACATATATGTATTCTCTGTTTTATTTATATATAGATTGCAATAACTTCTTGGCAGGACATCAGGGCCCAATATAGGCATTAAAAGAAATATGCATTAATCGGTGCAGTCATGAGACATTTTCTTTTTTTCTGACCATTGTTCAATAATTAATTAGGCATTCTTAATATGAATTAAAAACATTACATTAATAATAATGTTATGAATGTAAAATAAAAAGATTATATTACTTTGTTCCATTAAGGATGTATTAATACATAACAAAAAAAAGTACATAACTTTTTGGTTATTTTTACTAAGAAATGAACAATATTTCTATGATTAATATAATTTTATATTGAAAATATTGAAAATACCGTAGTTTAAAAATTGATATCAAAAATATCAAAATATGTTTTCAAATTAAATATGATCAGATATATATTGTGATATACAGTCGAACCTCCATATATCGGACTTCCACATATCGAAATTTTCTATGTATCGAAATCCAAGCAAATTTCCATGTTCATTACACAGAAAAATTGTTTCTATATATCGAAAAAATCTCTACATATCGAATTTTTTTTCCGAGACATTCATAGATTTTTTTTCCACTTAAGACTTTGTCTCATGAAAAATGATGGTTAGGGGAGAAAATTATGTTCACTTCAGGTTGCAACGAAACTCATAAGGAATCTGGGGTTGAGGGTGTGTAGATAGGTTGTTGTTTCGTTCTGGAGTTCTAGAATTCCCTCAAGTTTATTTCAAATCTCAGTTGTAACCAGTAACATTGTAAAATCGGTTTCAAGCTCTCCCTTTTGTCTGCTGATTATCATTCCTAGTCTTTTTAACTGCAGTAAAAATCATTCAAGTTAAATAGATTGTTTTTTTTTTACTTTTTGCTCGATTACATTGTGTAAACGAAAATCACCTAATGTAGCGGATCGAGTTGAATTGAAGAAGAATGAAGATGTATGAAGGCGCAAAAATGTAATTCCTGTTATTTTTTTAATTATTAACTTTTATTTAATCCGATGCTCGTATCAATTTGAAATTGGGTTTCATACACACAAAGTAGCTTTAATTTTAATGTTTTAGGAGACTTTTAGTATAAAATAGGATCGTTTCTATATATCGAATTTTTTTCCGACAATTTGCTACTTCGATATATGGAGGTCCAACTGTATATATATCGGAGAACCCCGTGCCTGTTTCTCCCGAAATAACTCCGAAAAATGCAGTCTAGTAGGTTATTGGTTGGAAGGAAGTGTATTTTGTTTCCTTTTTTGCTGAATGTGGTGTGTTTCGTATTCCAGTTCGAGCCTGGAAAAGCCCACGGGGCGCAGCCGCCTGTTGGAAGACTTCAGGAACAATCGCTACCCTAACTTGCAGTTGAGAGACCTGGCAAACCACATTGTGGAGTTTTCACAAGACCAGCACGGCTCTAGGTGAGTGGATCTCTTTCGGTTGCTGTCAAAAAAGTCGCTTTCGAGATATTCTGGCGGTTGTCGCAGTATCATACTTCAGGGTTCGTACGCTCCTTCAAAACTCCTCCAATACTCCTTCATTTATGAAATTTTTTTGAAGGGCCCTTCAAACGCCTTCATTTTGGTTTTAACTCCTTCAAAACTCCTTCTTTTTTAGAGAAGTTCAAGACTACATAATCTTCCTCTATAACAGAAACTTAAAATACTTCGATTGACAACTAAATTTGTCACAAAGGCAATTTTAATGTAGTCATTTCGTGCATTTATTTTTTTCGATTTACAAATTGATCATAGTTAATTCATAAAAGTTGAAGGTGAGAATTTTCATTAGATGACTAAGACATTTCATAAGTGAAGTAAAACATGCTTAAATGGTGGTTGGCTATTTTTTCAAGTTTTATGATTATTGTTTTTTCCTCCACCACACTCAGCAGCAAAAGTCAAGTTATCTAATTATTATTTAAATATTCAAAACTATGTAAGTAGATGTACTACATTAAGTGATTGTGTTAAAAAAACACCAATTTTTTAGTTAATTGCAGTTTGATATTGTAAAAAGGGTCATCCACGAGTGATGTCATGCTTCGAGGAGGAGACGGGCTCATGAAATTGTGACAAGGGGAAGAGGGAGGGTGACAAAAAGTGACATCACACAGTTATTGTAACAATATGTTTGTAAAAAATATGACATGACAAGAAATTTGGGGTAAAACGTAACACTTTGTAATAAAGGATGCAGATGGTCAAATATATTGAAAAAAGTGTGACATCATTTAATGACACTCCATTTGTACCCCTTCAAAATCTCTTTTTACTCCTTCCAAACTCCTCCAAAGCTCCTTCATTTTATTTCTGAAATTGAGTACGAACCCTGTAACTTGCCAACTCTACTGTTTTTAACGGGAGACTCCCCTTTATTGCTTCTATCTCCCGATTTACCATTTTTTACGATTTCCTCCCGTTTTTGCAGTTTTTTCATTCAATCATAAAGAACTTGCACTTTTTTCTCAATAGATATCGCCCTGTTCTAGTATACCAATGTTAGGAAGTAAAAATTTTTCCAATTAACAACTGATTTAGTAAAAATTAATTTTTTGGAAGCTTTCCACATTGCATGTTCAACGAAGCACGTGCGTTGCCGAAAATGGCAGCAGATTTCAATCCTTTTGCATCTTGAAACTATTTCAATTATTTTGAAAGTTTGAAGTTATTTTAACATGTGCTACCCTGTACCTACTTATTTTATATTTTATTTTCATTATATATTGATTTTTTTTGGGAGGGGGATTTTAATAATTAAATTTTTGTAGCTATACTTTTTTGGTAGAGACTGAGAAATGTACGAAACTTTAAGCAAATTCATTATTATTTGGTTTTTTCCTTTGCACTATATTTTTCTTGCTGCTACCGATTTGCTTACATCCGAAAAATCGCCATTTCACTTTAAATTTAGTATTCATGTTATTTAAAAGCATAATTTAATAATTCTGTTGTGAAGATATGTCACTGGTGAATCACCTATGTACCTCTAGTGAAATCTCATGTTTTTATTCCTTCGGAGGTTGGCAAGTATGCAGTATTGATGCGAATTTCAAAGTTTGTCTCCGTTAATCTGGCATTTTGATTTATGGAGAGTTGGTACCCTAAACCTTTTAAAAGTATTTTTCCGTTTTTATGCATTCAAAATGTTCAAATCAAGAGGTTCCAAGCGATACTGAATTCAAGCTTCTATGCAGATTAAAAGTAACTCCAATCAAATATTATTGGCGCAGGAATGAATTAAAGTAAACTCCTGTATATCCGCGAGTCAATCGATAATCAGGAACATGTATTTTCGCAGTAAAAAACTAAATACGAATCTCTGTTCTCTTGTCAAAAAATTGTAAGTTTAAACTCTGTTGTTTTTGTTTCATTTATTTCATTTATTTCTTTATTTTTTTGCTTTTTTCATCGCACATACACTTGTTCTTTCTTGATGTGAAGTTCATTGTGCAAAACTTCAAAACATTTTTACTGTATTACAGTAAAAGAGTCAGTTTATTAGGTTGTAGATTGTTAGCAAATGTCTTAGCCGTTTATAAAAAGTCAAAAGGTTTGTCGAATCCTAAAAAATAGGGATCTGATCAATTTTTAGGACTTTTGACGACTAAATATGGCTTTTAGAGGGGCCCCCTACAAACAGCACTGACATACAGAATTAAACAGGCATTACTCATTGTAATTTGTTGCTTATATGCTTCATCTAAATTGCTTATTATTATGTGCTTCAAGAAGATAGTACTAGAATTTTATTTGCCAATATTAATGTAGATTTTGTACCTATGTCACAGCTTTGCAAAATGAGTTGGTCCCATTTCTCGAAACTTTTTTTTTTTCAGTCAAATTTTTACCATTACCCCAGTTACTACATGGTGGACGAGTTTAAAAAAGCATACAATAGATGAAAGTTTCATGAACATTGCTTGTTACTTGAGGCATTGCCTGCTAGCTCTTCTGTTGCAATAATATAATCGATTTTAGAAACCACCTTTTCTAAGAGGCAACTGCAGAGTCCAAACAATGCAACATTTGATTTTGAATTGGGATAACATTGTAATTAAATTATGCTTACAGTACAACAACAATTATTTTTTTGTTAACAATTCCCCCCCCCCCCCCCCCCATGTATTTTCTATTGTAAGTCAGTAATAATTTTTTCGTCATTTTGTTAGTTTTTGCCAGTTTCTGCCGCAAATGTGGCAGAAAGTGGTTTTTGCCATGCTGGTTTCAACCAGTGGCTTTAACCGCCTCAGCAGAAACTTGCCAGCCCTGTCCGCAGAACTAATGCCACCTGTACAATTTTGTTTTCAAATTTTTTTCACTAACTCAATTTTAAAAAGTTTGGTTCTTTTTTTCTAGTAAACTGCTGAAAATATTACTCCTCGCTTCCTAAATTGCTTTTTCTTAAACTGTTTTTATGGTCAACTTTCACCTCAGTAGACTTTTGGATATAACTGAAGAATGAAGTTTCTATCATTAAAACTTTTTGAGAAAAATGTACCCAAAGCTTAGCAGTTTTAACATTACGCATATCAGGGTGCCGACTCTCCTTAACATAATGTGACCAGTATTTTCTAAATTTTCTAACTAAAAATCAAAACATATCTCTGGTGGAAGAGGGGGGGGATATTGCCCCCCCCCCCCCAATTCTCAACACCGAATTAAAGATTATCAGATTCACATGAAAATTAATTTTAAGTTAGGCCCCTGCTATCTACAGATTTTATGAAATGATGGCAATTGTTCCTAAATTTTGCAATAAGAGTTTAGCTAATAAATGAGCTATAATTTAGACACAAGAAAGAAGTGAAGTCGAAAAGTAATTACACATGGTGTCAATATCAGAATCTTACATTAAATTAGTACCTGCAAAAATGTAAATCATAGTTACTGTTAGGGGCCATTCATTAATTACGTAAGGATGATTTCTGCAGTTTTTGACCCCCCTCCCCCCTGTAAGGGTAACTAATATTTTTCGACCCTCCCCCCCTCTAGCTTACGTAAGACTCCATTTCGTTTTTCAAAAGTATAAAATGACGAATCTTAGATCTCACTGGAATCGTTATTAAATTCACCGTTATTATTTTTCTAAAATCGTTTTGTGCAAAGAAATATTTACTAAAAGGAATCGAGACTAATTATTTTTCTGACAAATATTTTTTGAAAAGGATTCCATACTAAATAAAAATGAGTCATGCCATGATATAATAAAAGAGATGAGTCACTTCTTTTATTATATTTTACACTATTTTTTGATAAATAAGTAAAAATGACTCTTCCTAATACGCTTTTTACCTTCCAGAATCAAATGAAAATTGATCCTTGCCAAACCACTTGACAACGTGATCTCTAACATAAAATATCGACTTGGAAAATATTACGTAAGAATAGGTCTGACCCATCCCCCCTCCCCCTAGGGAACCTTACGTAATTAATGAACGACCCCTTAGAAGCAGTTTTTGTTCGCAAACTTTTTATTACCTCTCAAAAATCTAAAAATTCCTTTAAATAATATGGAAAGTTTATTTTGGTATGTTGAAAGAAAATTGTAGTCTTGGTCTTGCCTCTATCTCAAAATCGGTAAATGGAACAAAAAGATATTCAGGTACAAAAATTGAAGAGAATTTTATGCTCTACAATACTTAAAATATATGTTTACAACATTAAACCTATAAGAAGCGAGATATTTGCAAAGAACTGACTTTTGTGACCTTTGACGTTGAATATCTTAAGAGGCAGACACGAGATTTAATGAGAGACACAACATTTAGAACGGCAAAATACATACCAGTTTAGAGCTTCTGATTTCGCATTCCGAGATTGACCCATTTTTTTGACTAAAATGATTCAGGGATGAGATTTTTCAGGCTTTTGCCGGAATTCCGACTTTGTTGACTTTTAGAACCTTTCCTCCTTTTTATTGCCTCTTTCAGGCCTTATTTTTATCAACAATCGGGAAAAAAATACGATTTTTTCAAATTTTCGGTCTCCGATTTCTTATTTTTTCTATTTTTCTCCTTCGAATCTCCATCCTCCGCCATATCTGCCATAAACGTATGTTTTGGAATCATGCCAACGATGTCAATTGCGTGCTGTGCCGAAATTTGCACGCCTCGTTTGAGATTTCAATCTTTTTGCATCCTGCAAGTATTTCACTTATTTTTAATGTTGGGTGGTTTTTCGCTATATGCTACCTTATATCTGCTTATTTTATTCTTCATTTCAATAATATTGAATAAACACTCTTGCAAGAAAAGATACAATGCAGCAAACTGTACAAAATTATTACTTATACTTCTTAATTAAATACATATTACCTTTAAAAATGGTAAATTAGCCATTTTGTAGTGAATTTTTGAATATCATGGCTTCTAGGTTCTATGTTGATGATGCGGTTTTGGATATCATCCCTTTTACAAAATTCCTCCTTTTTGCTCTTTAACCACTCTCATCCCTGATGATTGGACTAGGTTGAAAGAAAATTTTAGTCTTGGTTCACATTGTGCAAGGATTTCATTTTCTAAAAATGACTCCTAGGTTGTTTGTTATGAGACTACAAACTACTAGAGGCCGTCATGACTCCAGGGTTTAAATTCTTATTTGGATGCCTCAATCGCCAAATCAATTAACTCCACTTAAAAAAATCCTCGTTTCTGCTTTAATAGTGCTCAGTTGCATTGAGCTTAACATTTGGATTAATATTTAAAGTTTTGGTTCAGTACATTTCTGACCATGCGATGGTAGAAAATGTAACGTGAGGACCTATTTACTTCCATGGATAACACCATCTCCTTCATAACTAATTTTCTACATCCAGCCCTCCACTAGAGGTTTTAAATCATTAAATATCACCAGGAGAGAACAAGTCTTATTAGCTCGACTTCGCTTTGGACATACCAGATTTACTCATAAATATCTCTTATGTCATGAACCAGCTCCAACATGCATTACATGTGATGTAAATCAGACAGTGTTGCACATTTTATGCAACTGCCCAAATTTTAATCTAATTTGTTATAAATATTTTAATAATTTTAACCCATCTTTGAAGGAGTTGCTGGGGGAACCGCCCCATCGCAATTTGTACTCCTTCCTCCAGGAGATTGGATTCTCCTTTTTAATTTAGTGTTTGTCTCGACATTATGTGATTTCGTCCTTTCTTTGTTTTTCAAGATATTGTTTTGCCCATTTTGTCTTTATCTTCAAATTGTTTAAATGTTTTTATCGGCTGCACTTTTTAACACCAGCACTTGAAATTTTATGCTTTCTTCTTCAAAATATGCTTTTATTTACCTTATTCTTTAATGAAAAATAAATAGCATATAATAAAATATCGTTTGGCGCAGTATAGCCCTCAAGGGCTCTTGCGCCATAAAAATCAAACCAACCAACCAACCAACTAATTTTCTACTTTTAACACTAACAGAGGCCTTGACCTACTACGAGTTTTCGAACTTTCTTATCTGAAAACTTATATTTGTATGCATGCATGGGATAAGGATGGGGGCTTCATCAGTTTAAAATCATCCCTAGAAAGTTAAACCGCTAGATTATGAAAATTGTTACCACAGCCAGTTAAAAAAGGGAATGAAATCTCGGTTTTTCGGAGCGACCACGTATTTAGGTGAAGTATTTCACGAAGAACCACCTGAACTCGATTTTGATAAAAAGTGCAGATACCACTTTTGTGCTCGGCGTGGCATTGTGGGCCAAACCATGGTAAAAGTTTTTCAAAAGCGTAGGGACTATATTTTATTCTGTTTTTATCCATTTTTAGTATGCATTGTCAGGGTTCGTACGCTCCTTCAATCAAAAACTCCTTCATTTAGGAAATTTTTTTGAAGGGCCCTTCAAACTCCTTCATTTGGGTTTGAACTCCTTCAAAACTCCTTCTTTCTTAGTTCAAGACATAATCTTCCTCTATGACAGTAGCTTGAAATACTTCGGTCGACAACTTAACTTTGTCACAAGGGTGAAGGTATAAGGGCGATTTTAATGTAGTAATTTCGTATATTTATTTATTTTTTTCATAAAGGTGTGATTTACAAATTGATCATAGAAGTTATAAAAGTTTAAGGTTAAAATATTTTAGATGACTAAGACATTTCATAAATGAAGTATACCTGCTTAAATGGTGCTTGGCTATTTTTTCAAGTTTTATGATATTTGTTTTTTCCTCCACTCCACTCTCAGCAGCAAAAGTCAGTTTGTCTAATTGTGTTATTTAAATATTTGAAAATACATAAGCAGATGTACTATATTATGTGATTTTGTTAAAAAAAACAATTGTTTAGCAAATCACCGTTATGATATGAGTCATCCACAAGTGATATTATGCCTCGAGGGGGAGACGGGTTCATGAAAGTGTGACAAGGGGAAGAGAGAGAGTGACAAAAAGTAACATCACGCAGTTATTATAACAATATGTTTTTAAAAAATATGACACGTGATAAGAGGAGGAGTAAGAAAAAAGTGTGACATTATTTAAGAACAGCCCATTAGTACTCCTCCAAAATCTCATTTTACTCCTTCATTTTATTTCTGAAATTGAGTACGAACCCTGATTGTTCCAACTGAAATATGAGCATGTGTGGGATGTTCACCTTCTCCCCGTCCGACCAGGTTCATCCAGCAGAAGCTGGAGCGTGCCACCCCGGTGGAGAGGCAACTGGTGTTCCAGGAGATCCTGGGTGCCGCCTACAGCCTGATGACGGACGTGTTCGGCAACTACGTCATCCAGAAGTTCTTCGAGTTCGGGACGGGAGAGCAGCGCCAGGCCCTGGCCCAGAAAGTGAAGGGCCACGTGCTGCCCCTGGCCCTGCAAATGTACGGATGCAGGGTCATACAGAAGGCGCTCGAGTCCATACCGCCCGAGCAGCAGGTGAGCGATTCCGTTCTTTTTTGCAGTTTAGGCATCGGTCCCGATTTTCGACTTTTTTCGCAATCCGATTCCATCCGTCTCTGTGAAACTCTCCTGCTTTCTTTTACTGTGAGATTTTACTTCTTGGACATCACTCATTTTGTGTTTATCCTTATTTTTCTCTCTTTATACCAGGGTTGGCAAGGTTTTGGACACTACGATAAAAACCCTGGTTTTTACCGTCTTGTCCAAAACTGTCCAAAAGTGTCCAAAAGTATATTTTTAGAAAAATTGTATTCTGTGAGAATACATCAAAAACAGAATAAAATGTATCAAAGTAATGTTTCATATTGAACATTTATTCAATGAGAACATTCAGCTTATATATGCAGCTGATTTTAATCCAGTTACATTGAATTCTTGATTAAAATTTCAATTTGTATGCATGAGATAATTTAATATTTTTTTTTTTTTTTTGAGATTAGTAACCAAATTTCCTTGTCCTTATGCATGTGTGTAAATGAGAGCAGGGTTAACAAGGTTTTTACCATCCTGTTCAAAACCCTAGTGTCCAAAACTACTTTTTGAGAAACTATATTTTGTGAGAAAATATCAAAAACAGAGCAAAATGTGTAAAAAATTTTTTGACTATTTAATATATTTATTCAATGTGAACATTCAAGTATAAATATATATGTAACTTATTTATGCAGCTACCCCCCCCCCCTCAACCCTTCTTTGTATATTTTATAATCTTTACTAATAATAAAGCTGAAAGTCTCTCTGTCCAGAGGATGTCTGTGACGCGCATAGCGCCTAGACTGTTCGGCCGATTTTCATGAAATTTGGCACAAAGTTAGTTTGTAGCATGGGGGTGTGCACCTCGAAGCGATTTTTCGAAAATTCGATGTGGTTCTTTATCTATTCCAATTTTAAGAAACTTTTTCCGAGCAAGTGATCACAATGTGGAATAGTAAATTACGAAATCATCATAACATGGAACAGTCATGAGCCATGGGCGAGCCATTTAACATAATCAATTGGCGAGAAATTCATCCTCCATTATTTGTTGATATACAGGCGAACCAATGACCTTTTAATTTTTCTACTACGGGCAAAGCCGTGCGGGTGCCACTAGTCTGTAATAAATCTGTAATAATCTGTGCATGCTCGTCAGGTGTTGGCACTGCCGAGTCATACAGAAGGCGCTCGAGTCCATACCGCCCGAGCAGCAGGTGAGCGATTCCGTTCATTTGCATTGGAGGTGTGAAGTTTAACCCTTAATAACCTAGAGTTTCAATTTTGATACCAATCTTTTAAACCAAATGTTCACATTACTATTACATACCTGCCGACCCTTCCGGATTTCCCGGAAGTTTTACGGATTTTTATGTCCTTTTCCGGTTAAGAGCAAAATCTTCCGGATTTTTCACGTTTTGTAGGGAAAATAATTATCTCGCCAATTTTGGCGCTAACGATACTTTTGTGGAACGCGGCACCGCGTTTCAGGCCAAGTTGCCGAGGAAAGGTTGCCGTAAGAGAATGGCACGAGAAGAAGCGAGGCAAGATTATGACGTCACTGAGTGATACGGCGCATGACTTCATCGGGATCCAATCAAAGCAAGCGTCGCGGTGGGCGACTAGGGGCTCAATTTCGGCGCCAGTTATCTTCTCGTTCTCTCAGTTCGAGCCGTTTTTGCTTCGTTCTTTTTTTAAGATGAGTAACAAAAACAAATGTTATTTCCAAACTTTTAAAGAAAGCAATAAAAGTAATATTTACTAAACGAAAGTAATTTCAATTGATATGAAATTCATAACTAATATATTGTTAAATGTAAAGAGGGTAGGTGTCCTGTTTGATTTTATTTTGCGTTAAAATCTTGTGGATAAAAATAAAAAAACATTCCGGATTTTTTTTCTCGGAGGTTGGCAGGTATGCTATTAGTTTTTTTTTTATAGGTTGGCTGTACGTATTTTACTGTCGTATAATATTCTTTCCAAAGAAATTTTAAAAAAATCAAATGTCATTATTGTTTTATTTTATCTATGACATATTACTCGCGCGGCAAAGTGAACAAGTAAACACATTTTACTAAAAGTTTTGTTGAATACAAAATATTGTGTATTGTAAATATTGTAAAATAAATATTGTGATTTTTTTAGCTATTTTTCCCTTTATCTAGACCCTCAAGCAAACACAGTAATATTAAAAATAAATCACTTTCGTAAATCAGGCTACTAACCAGGAAACATCACGATCAAGGAAATTCAAAAAAATTCCAAATTGGTGGCATTCGAAAGAGCATTGGAAAACATGTTTATGGCACTGAAACTACGTGCCCTCGTGACCACGTTATCGAAATATGAAGTCTTAAAAATTGCCGAAATTTTTAGTAAAGTCGCCAAATTTAGCGAGTTTTGTTCAGAAATGGAAAGTACGGCGCGAATTTAACATCTGCATCTGACAAGACATTTCACTTCCATATTTGGTCACCACCAAAGCGCGTGAGAAATATCGCATTAATTCATTACTCGGGGTGACTACCATGGCGCGGGGCAAATTAAAATATACTGCAGTGAGAGGTTCCCCGAGCTTAAACTTTTGGGAAAGCAAAAATTCTCAATTTACCGAAAGAAAATTCAAATTTTGCCGAGCGATAAAATGCGAGTATGCGCAAATAATAATGTATGAAAAGTGACTTTCGGGAGTCAAAAAATTGTAATTATGTCCTCTAATTTGCCGAACTGTCAGACGAACTTTGTCGAATGAGGAAAATTTTTGGGAGGTCACACTGACCTCCCATCAGTGCGCTCCTAACTGCAGTCAACAAGAACGACCTCCTATTACTGCGACCGATCTGTCATAGGGTTCGAGCACAAAATCTCGTTTAAAATTCCACAGATGTAATGATATTTTAGCATCCAATAGAACATATTAACTGAATACATTTGAATATACAGTTCAAAGTTTAAACTTTTTTGTTATTCTTAAGACTGTCTGTTTAAAAAAATGATGTTTAAAACTTTTATGCTTCTGCGGGTGAAATATTTCCACTGAAAGAGTTTATTCGATGATGAAACTGTTTTGAAAAAAATATGATAACCATAGAGAAACGGTAAACACACTTTAAAATCTTTTTTTTTTTGAAAAGTCGTAAGTCTGAAGTCCTTGTATCTAAATACGAAGAAAATGACATTTTTAAAGATTTCAAACCATGTTCTCAAATTTAAAAAAAAACGATTTCTGTCAGTTATTTCCAGTGTGTTTTTCGTTATGTGTTTCGTTTTCAAGTTATGTGTAAGCCCTCTAACAAGTCAAATAAAATTTAAAAAAAAACTGTATTAATTTTTATTTTGATCGTATTTGAATTCCCTTTTAACGTGAAACATAATTGGTAAAAGTGACTTAGGTATTTTTTAAAAATGACTAAATAACATGCAATATGATGTGCATTTACGTTATAGCGACTTTCAGTTGCAGTGACAGACTTTTTCGAACTACAGGGGTTGTCGTAATGAACGTCGACTATAAAATTTTTGATAAGAATCTGTTATGAAGTAATTTCCGACATCGTTAGTTTTGTTGTGCAAATTTTTAACATTTACTATCCGTTGTTTTCTTTTTTTTAAATTATTATTTTTCTCGATTTTAAATTAAAAATTGAACATTTTCGCTAACAGTGGTCAGACAATAAAACTTCATGAACGATAATAACTTTTGAAAAAATAAATAAAAGCTGGGATACTACAATCCATGATCATTTTCTTTCAACATCAAAAACTATCCATTTTATTTTCAATATATAAGCTTTAATAAGCATGTTTTTTTTTTACTTATTCATATTAATTCTCGTACATAATTATTAATTACTTACAACACATTTCATAACAATAGTACAAACTTAAATTAGTTAAGTAAAACACACTTGAAATGCACTTAAATTCTGAAATGCATTATTATCACGATTACAAAGTTAAATCCTACGTTCAATTTCGTTATAAAGTTGTAGCTCCTCTGGATAAAGCTCTCTAGTTTCCATTTCACAGGCTTCATAGTTACTGTTTAATTTTACACACACAAGTAAAAGATTAATTTGGAACATCGTTTACGCGCTTTGCAGATGACCAGAAATGGGAATGAGAGTCTTGCTAGACGCAGGCGATGAAATCACGTGGTATTTTCCATTTCTTGGCAAGTCTTTAAATTTGGCGAATTTTCGTAAGATTTCGACAGACTTTGACCCCTTATATCTCAAAAACAAAAGGACGAGGGCACACAATATTTGGGTCAAATTTTTTTCTAAAGATACTCTTTCGAATGCGACCATTTTTAACTTTTTTCATGATTACTGAACTCGTGATGTTTCCTGGTAAGGGTTAAGCTTTGGTCCTGATTTTCAACTTTTTTCGTAATCCGATTCCATCCATCTCTATGAAACTCTCCTGTTTTCTTCTACTATGAGATTTTACTTCTTGGACATCACTCATTTTGTGTTTACCCTTATTTTTGTCTCTTTGTACATTTTATAATCTTTACTTATAATAAAGCTGAATGTCTCTCTTTCTGTCAGGATCTCTGTGACGCGCATAGCGCCTAGACCGTTCGGCCGATTTTCATGAAATTTTGCACAGATTTAGTTTTTAGCGTGGGAGTGTGCACCTCGAAGCGATTCTTAGAAAATTCGATGTGGTTCTTTTTCTATTCCGGTTTTAAGAAAAAAGCTATGATAAATTACGAAATTATCATAACGTGGAACCGTAACATGGGCACAAGCCAGTCGGCGAGATACGAAATTATTTATAACGTGGAACCGTAACGTGGGCACGAGCCAATTGGCGAGAAAATTCACCATACATTATTTGTAAATATACAGGCGAACCAAAAGACCTTTTAATTTTTCTATTACGGGCAAAGCCGTGCGGGTGCCACTAGTCTGTAATAAATCTGTAATAATCTGTGCATGCTCATCAGGTGTTGGCACTGCCGAATCATACAGAAGGAGCTCGAATCTATACCGAATGAGCAGCAGATGAGGGTTTTGTGGAAGCTTTCCATCTTTTACATTTTCCCCCTTTCATGCCTGTTAATTGTTATGTTTTAAAATACAGTAGAAGACCGTTATAACGCCGACCTGTATAACGCAATTCTCTATAAACCGCACTACTTTTCAGAAGTAAACAATAGGTTTTGAAGTTCAAAAAATCCCTCTGTTTTGCTTTGCAAGCATAAAAATGGTTAGGTAAATTAAATTTTGAAAGTTTTTCATCTTTCCATCTTATTTCAAAGCTTTTAAATTGAAAATTAGTACTTATATTAAACAGAAAATACCAGATGGCTCTCGAAAATGCAGCTGTTATGCAAACCATGAAGCTAGCAGAAGTGCAGGTTTTTGATTGTGAAAGTTTTTTAATTTGTGAACAACTAATTGTAATATTGGTGCTTTACTCTTCATTGCAGATAAAACTCATTCTGAAGTGCTGATATGTAGATATATTCTGAACATTACTTTCAAAATTTGTGAAATGATCTATATAACGCAAAAGCTCTGGTCCCAAGGTGTGCGTTATAACTGTCTTCTACTGTATTAAAATAATCTGTTACAGGGTCCTACTCAAAAAATCCTTTTTTATCTCTTTAAAAATATCCATCTAAACTGGTAAAAAGTTTTTAAGTTAAAAAAAATTAGATTCATTTAAATAAAATAAAATCGGATGTTTTTAACTCCCTGCCGCACGTGTGATGAAGTGCCATAAAATGAAGATGCTGAATCAGTATATACAGGTATCATTGGAAACATGTAAAGATATAAGTGTAAATGGGTAGAGAGAGAGAGATTAATTCATACCTGCCAAACCTATTTAGATTTTTCCAGTACTTCTCCCTGGATTTTTATCATCTCTCCTGGTATATCGATTTTGAATAAAATCTGGATTTTATAAATTTTTGGGAAGATCCCTACATGTAAGGAGTTTAGTGAAAAGAGAAACCCCAGTAAAATAATTTTTGTGAAGATTGTCTAATAAAAGTTTGAATTGTATTTTATGTATAAATAAAACTTTCATTCTTCTGTTTCATGTTTCAATTATTAAATGCGTATATGATGCAAAGAACGTAGGTATGATTGTACTTAGAGAGAGATAAAAATCTTTCCCCCCTAAATGACGATGAACAATTTGATATCGTTGCCTCATAGCAGCAGTAACGTCTAGAAACAACAGTAAGACATCCTACTGTTGCTTTGAGGTGACGATATTACACTGCATTACTGTTTGACCACGGATTGTATGTAATTTGGCAATGTGCCAAGTAAAGACCATTCCATCTGAATGAGTCTAGCAGGTGAGAAGGGAAAATAACGATGGGATTTTGATGCACGCTTTTTATAATGTCACTAGTGCCTTATTTATTCATTGCATTCTCAAAAATAAAATAAGGGGAAACAAAGTTACCATGGAAACAACAAAAATTAAATAAAATATTTTCATTTCGTTGAGGAACGTAAAAGCAAAATGGTAAGATCAAAACTTTGTTGTGAATAAATAAATCAATTCATTTTTGCCGCGAGAATATAGATCGAGTATACTTCAGATTTAAAAAATGCTGCTGTGAACAAATTTTCATTTTTACCAAACTAAGGCTAAATAATAGATAGGCAAAAGTGCACATCTGAAAAAAAAAAACCAACTAACATCCCTATAAACTATTAGATGCGTCTATTTCCGTCTATAAACCGGAAATTAGCCTTTGCATGTAATCGATGGTCAAACAGTATGTTAATTTCTTGGCTCTTTTGTTTCCTCATTTGTGTCTCGGTGAATGTGATTGCAGAAGGAGATTGTCAAGGAGCTGGACGGCCATGTGTTGAAGTGCGTCAAGGACCAAAATGGCAACCACGTGGTCCAGAAGTGCATAGAGTGCGTCGAGCCCGTATCCCTGCAGTTTATCATCAACGCCTTCCAGGGACAGGTATGCCTCATCTCCGTTTCGCAATCCGATTTCATCCGCTTCCGTGAAGTTCGCTCGTTTTTGTTTGCTGCATAATTCTACCTCACGTACTTCAATGATTTCCCGCCTATCATTATTTTTAACCCTTCTTCTAGTTTATGATGTGTCGTCGCTAACTTGCATGCTGGTCATTTTGCCACTCGTAAATTTTTAATCCATTTCAGGGTTCATACGCTCCTGACAAACTCCTTATAAACTCCTGCTTTTTAAGAAAAGAAAATAAGGGCCCTTAAAACTCCTGAATTTTGCTATTATTTCCGTACAAACTCCTTATTTTTTTTATTCTACATGACCTTAAAGATGTTTTTCTATCGCCAATCCGATAGAAGTGATTACGTTGTACCTAACTTTACCAAAATTCCGAATTATTCGTCTGCTAATACCGGAAATCCGATTTTTTCGTTAGACAAATTTCTTCCCCACATCCGAATTTTTTTTTTCCAATTTTATGTCGATTATGTAGATAGTTATTTGTAAAATAACATCTTGTAGATTTGTTAAAGTACCATTCTAAAGTGTTTTTTTTTCTTTGCTTCTATAAATTCTTTTATGTACCCCCCCCCCCCCCCCCCCCCTTGTATTTGAATTTGATTCCGAGGCGGCTCACATCAAAGAAAATGCAGTAAATGCATATTTTACTATAAATTTAGATGTTTGTGCGTTCAATGTTTTGTATGAAAACAAAAGTAAATAATATTAGAGTTGTACATATTTTTTCTGAAATAAGTTTTAAAAAATACATCTTTAAACAGGTAACTAGTCCTTAAAAAATATAATGAACTCCTGCAAAACTCCTTAAAAACTCCTTACTTTTGACTTTCAAAGTTAAGTATGAACCCTGCATTTGCGTGCGTTCGAGCCCTTAACGGTTTGGAAAAAGTAGCATTGGCTTTTTACCCACTTCTGTTAATGAAGATTTGCGAAGATAAAATTTACCTGAAAAGTTTTTGCCGAGTAGGCCTCTATCAATCGTACATTATCGACAATTCCCGTCTGATTGGCAGGATCCTACTGAGGTAAGGTTTTAAAAAAACATGTAGCCCAAAAAAAAAACCATGCTACACTACGTTTACGAACAAGATAGACTAGTTTGAGAAAAAAAAAGCACTATTTGACAACATCAATCACATGTTTGTCTTGGACAAGAACAAAGCTGTACTCAAAAATGCATAAGAGCAAATATTCTGGTAAGCTCTTAGTTTATATCCAGGTGCAGTATCAGTCAGGTTTTTCCCGATTCAGCAAACACTCGCGCTAAATTTCTTTCTTTCTTTCTTTTTTTTCTTTCTTTTTTTTTGTTTGTTTTATCAATCTGAGTGAAAAAATACTTAATTATGCTAAAAAAGAAGTCTTTGATAATGTGCAGTAGCATGCAAAATGTGCTAATCAAATCAATAAATAAATCATATTTTTACTAAAAATAATTTTGTACTTTTGTTCAATTGGTTTTGTATTGCATACTTAGGAGAAGAAGAAAAGAATGATCGTTAACCGAAAGTGGATGTTAAAAGATTGTTGTGCAATGACAACTAAACGCTTATTTACACATGACATGTGGCTTCGAAAAAACGTTTGAAACTAAAAATTGAACTGAAAGTACCTTGTTTTTGACCAGTAATTATTGCCTATCTTTAACCAGTTTAAACTTTGAGAAATGGGAAAAAAAATTAGAAATATGGTTTTAGATTTTGAGATTCCGAAACTTTGGTCTCATACTGTGCTGTCAATTTTTCTAAGAAAAACATTTTTATCCCATACTTTTTAAACTATTTCTTTCATAGCAACTGTGATTCTGTGTACCATTACATGTTTAATGGTTATAACCATAGACTAATAATAAGAGTAGACCGAGCTTTCCCAGACTTGCTGATGAAAAAATTGGTTCATGGATACATCATGTTACTGGTGGGAGGCTTGGCGAAAACTTTGGCGGCATGGTTGCTAGACGGCAGGATTATCTGTCGTTTGGCACTCGACATGTATTTCAAGACGCAATGTGTTTTCATTATAATTTTTTTCCAGGTGCAGAGATTGAACTGTTTTTCTTTTAGCTATGCATTATTTTGACATAAGTAATTAGTTTTTGATCACAGTTTTCAGTAACTTTTATTTCATTCGGAACTGCTACGTCAGCGTTGGCGTGAACGTAATGGCGTAAACATTTTGCGTTAACGCAAAAATGTACTAATCGGTATCTTAAATGGAAACTGTAGGTAAAAATCTTACCGATTTCCGATTCTTTTTGGGCGCTGGCATCTTTATTTGCTTTAGAGAATTATTACAATTGACTAAAGAAAATGCACAATACTATCTGAACGAAAAACTCACTATATTAACAAAATATTTACAACTTAGAATAGCAAATTTACAAATCAGACTCCATAAAAGATCATTCTTCCGTGTTCCATCAATTCTATTTATTTTATTTCTCGCGGACGTTGATCGTCTACTATCCATCAGTCCATGGTTTGGTTTATGAGCAGCAAAAGGATTGCCATTGCTCGGTCTACTCTTATCATAGACTAATAATAAGAGTAGACCGAGCTATGGCAAAATTTTTGCTGCTCATAAACCAAACCATGTGACTGGTGGATATCCTAGCAACAGCGGGCGTTGATCGTAGCAGACGATCAACGCCAACGCGAAATAAAATAAATAGAATTGATGGAACACGGAAGAATGATCTTTTATGGAGTCCGATTTGTAAATTTGCTATTCTGAGTTGTAAATATTTTGTTAATATAGTGAGTTTTTTGTTTAGATAGTATTGTGCATTTTCTTTAGTCAATTTCAATAACTCTCTAAGCAATAGAAGATGCAAGCGACCAAGAAGAATCAGCAAACGGTAAGATTTTTACCTACAGTTTCAATTTAAGATACCGATTAGTACATTTTTGCATTAACGCGAAACGTTTACGCCATTTCGTTCACGCCAACGCTGACGTAGCAGTTCCGAATGAAATAAAAGTTACTGAAAACTGATCAAAAACTATTACTAATGTCAAAATAATGCATAACTAAAAGAAAAACAGTTAAATCTCTGCACCTGGAAGTTTTTTTTAATGAAAAACACATTGTCTTAAAATACATGTCGAGTGCCAAACTATAGATAATGTTGCCATCTAGCAACCATGCTGCCAAAGTCTTCGCCAAGCCCTTCCACTAGTCACATGATACATCTATGAACCAATTTTCTTCATCAGCAAGAATGAGAAAGATCGGTCTACTCTTATTATTAGTCTATGGTCTACTCTTACTATTAGTCTGTGACTCTCATTATCAGTCCGTGGTCATAACTTTCATGAATGTCGCCCGCCCAGGTGTTCTCGCTGTCGACGCACCCGTACGGGTGCCGGGTGATCCAGCGGATCCTGGAGCACTGCACCTCGGAGCAGACGGGCGGGGTGCTGGAGGAGCTGCACCAGCACACGGAGCAGCTGGTGCAGGACCAGTACGGCAACTACGTGGTGCAGCACGTCCTGGAGCACGGCCTGCAGGACGACCGCGCCAAGATCGTGGCCTCCGTCAGGGGCAAGGTGCTGCCCCTCTCGCAGCACAAGTTCGCAAGGTGGGTCCCACATTTACATACTACCCGGATTTTCCGGGACACTCCCGGATTTTCGGCGTGTCTCCCGATTTTTATCGAAAATCTCCCGGTTCTTATTAAGGATAGTCGGTACCCCCCCCCCGTATACCGTCAATGTAAATTTGCACAGGTTCACGTACCTTTCTCTGAAAATCTATTAAAGATACAAGTATGAATTTTTTTCTGTACCTCAAGTAGACTCTTTCCCCTATACTGCCGTGCTAAGCACAGATGTGGTATCTGCACATTTTATCAAAATTGAGTTATTGTCACCAGGTGGTCGTTAGTAATTTAATTTACCTAAATGTCAAGTTTTTTGGCGATTTGTGAACGCGAAATATTAAAAAAAGCTTTGGGAAAAAAGTCGTAACTGCACAGTTTGCGGAGTTTGCTGAGGCAATTTGAACGTAAGTGACAAATACTAAGCCTTTAAAGTGGTATCTGCGCAGTTACCACTTTTTTCCTTAGTATTTTTTGTAGATACGACTTTTATACCTTAGTAAAGCAGCATATTTAATAATGTAGCAGTTTATTATAGCACAGAAATAAAAATTAGTTTACCGTTGAATAGTTGATACAGGTTGATAATAAAAATTAATACAACTTTGCATAATTGTTAAAGTAAATATTCAGCTCCTTCTATTCAAATGTTTATTTAAAATGTAAATTCTAAAAATGAAATGCATGTAAAATATTCATATCTAATTCTTTCATGCAAAAAAAAAAAAAAAAAAAACGCATTTCATTGTACGACCAGTAATATTTTTATTTAAGTATGGTCTGCTGTCAAATTTATCTTCGTGCTCGGTAAAAATGAATCTAGAAAATAGAACATTATAAAAAAACACATTCTTTTAATGTATAGAACAGAAAATTGTTATGGATTACAGTTTTAACTGTCCGGAGTTTTGAAAATGGTATCTTTCAGAAGGTAGATTCTGTTAGATTTGTATTAACAAAATAAAGCGAAACAGCTAACTCCAAAGAAAGCAGATGTTTTCAGTATTATTTAATGATACCTTGAGCATGTTTTACTAAGCTATTTTTGTCGTATCTGTGCAGATACCCCTAAAAATGCCTAGTAATTGTCACTTACGGTGAAAATAGCTTAGTATATGAACATTTTTTGAAAAGAAAATTTGTCGTAACTACATTTATTAATTTTAAACTAAGATTTTTACAAAAAAACTCTCTTACGGTTTTTAGATAAGTTATTTACGGAACAACTACCGCAAGTTGAGCATTTAATTAAGTCATAAATCAAAGAAATGAGTTGTAAAACTTTAATCGTCAATTTCTCATTTTGAGCACTACTGCAGATACCACATCTGTGCTTAGCACGGCAGTATACTGAAGTAAAATTTTACAGAAAGAAAGCTTAGTTTTTTTTTTGTAAAAAATTCTAATGTGTAAGTCATTGTATTTGTTTCAAAAAATACCATTTTGCCACACAAAATCAGCTCTATAAAAAAAATAATTTTCGAATATGAGGAAAAGTTTACTTCAGTATATGCAGTTAGATGTATGGAATAGGTGTTAAAAATTTCAAAGCCAAACACAATTTAGTTTCTGAGAAAAAAGAACATTTAGTTTAAGAAATACCGTTTCGAGATATTGCAATTTAAAGGGGAAAATCATACCTCATCAAAATAGGTTTTACATTTTTTTAAAGCTTATTTTAACTTACTTCTAATATCAGCACATTCAAGATGGTTGTATCATTAAAAAGGTATTGAAATGGAGTTTCAAAATACAGTCGACGCTCGATATAACGACCATCTCGGTTCCAGAGAAAAAGGTCTTTATAACGAGTGGTCGTTATAAGGGGCATAATTTAAAAATATATACACAGTCATCATTAACGCCCTGTTGTTCCAAAAAAAAAAAAAAAAAACGGTACTTTTTCAAACATTCCAGTTAAATGCTCAAATAATTTTTATCATAGGAATTTTTAGAAAAATCGTGTGCAAAATACTATGACAGAACATTAAAGAAATTTTCGGGTAGAAGATATAGGGAGGAAAATGTTACACACTTACAAATCTGCTACTACTACTGCTACCACTACAGCACTACATTTTCTGAAGATAAAACTAGAAACAGATGTTTGCCTTTTTAGCAGACGTGAATTTTGCAAAACATTATTTTCTGTTTCAGATATAGGTGATAAATTGTGTTTTTCTTGCGTTTCAAAGAAACATTTAAAAGTCCCTCGAGAACCCCCAAATCTTAAAAATCACTAGATTCAAACACCAAACTAGCAACACATCTGTAAACTCCCTTTTCTTAGGAACCTGGAAATTTCTCGATTTTTCCTCCCATTATTTTTTTTTGTGCTAGCTGCGGTGAATGGTAATCTCCCCTGCACCCCCTCTCAAAGTTGGATTTGACATTGAAAACTTCAGGCAGATGTCCGTAAACAATAATCAAGGCATTTCAAGCTACAAATTTGTTTTATTGGGAAGAACACAAGAAATAACGTCCGCCGAATTCGGTCGCTGTATTGGATTGGACGATACAGAACGGTTGTCATAACGAAGGCAAATTAACGTAGAGTTGATAGGAACAAAGTTGGGACTTTTACCACTGGTCGTTATAATGGGACGGTCTTTATAATGTGTGGTCGTTATAATGAGCGTGGACTGTATACAAAATTCAAAAAATCGAATTTTTGAAAGTATTTAGGGTACTGACTCCCCTTAATCTCTAAAAAAAATCCCTCCATTTAGGGATATTCTTGAAAAAAAAAAACCTTTGAAATAAATTTTTACATCATTTTAGCGCTCCATGGTTTGAAAGATTCCCACTCAATTTCAAACTTTAGCACATTGGAATCTGGCAACATCAGTTCTTGTTTACGTTCGCGCACTCATCGCTGACCCTGTGTTGCTTAATTTCGACATTTCTTCCTTTGCACAAAACGACCGCTATTATCGGGCACTGTGCGGCCGAAAAAAAAGTAGATTTAATCTTGTTGAAGACCTGAAAAAACTTGTCTATGATTGAATTTTTAGAGATTTGAAACTCTTTTTTTTTCTCTAAATAACTTTTCGTTGAAAAAGTATTACTTTAACTTTTATTCTTCCATTTAATATTTTCATTAATTAAACTCTGTGTGTGTATGACTCAAGGAACTTGCATAGGATTGTACTTTAAGAGATAATTAAAAATCCCTAGTTTCCCCTCGATAACATGGAAAAAAGCGACATTGAGCTACATTGAAAAACCTACTGGATTTTTTTCTTTGAATGTTGGCAGGTATGCATTTAACGATGAAGTATTTTCTGACGACCAAACGGTTCACGGATTTAGACAAAATTCTAGAAACAGGTCCATTCCCACTGCAGGGTTCGTACGCTCCTTCAAAACTCCTCCAATACTCCTTCATTTAGGAAATTTTCCCTTCAAACTCCTTCATTTTGTAAGTTACCGCCCTATAGCCAGGACTAAGGCAGAAATACGTGAAATACACCGCCAGCTCAGTCATTCCAGCCGAGGACTGCAGTTTCGTGCTAATTAGCACTCATCGGCCCGGCATAGGAAGTGAATGAGGTGGAAAACCTCTTAAGGAAGCCAAGAGTGGCAAACAAACTGGTAGCTAACATAGAATTGGTTTGTCATTTGCGTATCGCAGAACTTTCCTAATAAAATAGTGATGATAAGAATGATTAAAAATAAACAAATAAATAAAAAATTGTTAAAAAAAATAAATAAACATATTTTCAAAAAATAAAAAATAAAAAAGAGAGCTAAAAAATAAAAAGGGGGGAAAGAGGGTTGAGAAGAACTTTGGGGGGGGGGGCTAATACTAGTAGAAATACATGAAATACACCGCCAGCTCAGTCATTCCAGCCGAGGACTGCAGTTTCGTGCTTATTAGCACTCATCGGCCCGGCATAGGAAAGTGACTGAGCTGGAGGTGGAAAACCTCTTAAGGAAGCCAAGAGTGCCAAACAAACTGGTAGCTAACATAGAATTGGCACTGACCAGACGAGTGACCGAAACCGTGGTTCGGTTCAACTCGAATATACCTACCTGCCTTGCCTGCAATATTTGAGTACCAATACAGTGGTGCACCACAAATCTGCCAAATCTGCCCCATGAAAAAGTTTCCTTTCACTTGGAGAAATTTTGAAATTTCTAGCAAAAATTATTCAGAATTATTACAGGAATTTTTCGTGTCTGTTTGTAAGACGCACTGAGAGCTCACAGTCAAACTTTGACGTCATCCGCATAAAATTATAAAATTAACTTTAATCTTATCAGAGAATGTGTTATACCGATGCGATTCCTCCACTTGTTTGCTATTTTGATTCAATGTGTGGGGTCGGTCTAGAAATTCTTTTCCAGACCACACTCATCGTGAGAAAAACATGTTACGCGGGTGTTTCATATATCTGTCACCAGTATGGGAGCTGGATAAGTATAAGACCACACGTAAATACGGTTTTTGCTCCCCTTTTCTGAGAAATGTTCGAAATTAGATCTTCAGAATAGCTGAATTCTATCCGAAGCTGGACATTTGTTGTGCACATAAACTTTCTCCGTTTGGTGTGATATGATGTCTGTGACACTCTAGGGAACATTTTTCAACCACCTTGTCAACATCGTTTGACTGTTGTAAACAGGGGTGCATTCCAAACGAATCCCCGTATCTAAGAGAAAGTAAATAGGTCAAAGGGGGAGACAATCGTAGAGCAAAGAGCTGGTGAGTCGCGGAGTGTGGCTCTCGCAGTTCAAAATGTCTTTGTAACATTAAATAATCTGTAATTTGTAATATAGCTGTAAATATTGATATGTTGATTAAACGTCTCTAAAAGACCATGCATTCTCTTGTCGTCTTTACACAAGAGGTGGGATCGGTACAGTGTGTGCTATAAACAGTTTTATCTATATATGAGGCAGTGAGAAGCAAAGGGAGGTAAGTGGCAAAACCTAAAAATTTGGAGATAACCAGTACACTCGGTAGGTGAACCCCTCCTCAGTCTTGCGGCAAGAGATAGTACTAGTAGTCCTGGTAGGTACAGCCTGATTTAGATTTAAAAAAAATCAACGAAAGCCTACCTAGGACGTTGTCTATCTTTAAAAGTTGTTTTACTCAAAACTTGAAAATGTCCACTTACTTCCAGGGTTGGCAAAAACCCGGGTTTTTTTAAAAAAGCCCATGGACCCAGGGTTTTTTTTAAAAGAAATGTTTTTTTTTTCTTTTTTTTAGGGAAAATGTGGGGTACTAGTAGCATATTGTAGCGTAAGTATATGGACAAAGCGCAATAAGTGTCTTCGGAAGAAAAAAAAGCTGGAAAACTGGTTAAAATTCAGCTTTTTCTTAAGAAAAGTATGAAAGACGACAAAACCCAAGAATGGCGAAGTTTCAGATTTTTTAGTTTTCATTATTACCAATAGTTAAGGCAAAGTTACTTCTCAAATGATAAAATTTATTGTTCGTTTTTAGTTACTTTTTTTTTTTTTTTTGCATTTTACTTTATTGTATTTCATTTTGTCATGCAAAACTACTGTAGAACCTCAAGTAGTTTAGATCCCTTTTTATTGAATTTCAGCTTAATCAAGACATTTCTTTGAATTTTATGTTGCCTGTTTTTCTATTTCTGTGTACAGAATAAGAGATATTAAACTTTTTTGTAAGATAATGAAAATACTGTACATCCTGTTCTGTTTTCTGTTGACCATTTGAAAAATCTATTAATTTCTAAAAAAATATACATTTTGTTTATTCGAGATTTGTGACGTGTTGGTTTGCAGAAAATAATTCACATGAAAGCCTTTTAAGCTAGAGTAGTTTCCTCTGTACAATCTACAAATATTGAGAAAATCAGACGTGACAGGGCTTATACAAGATAATTTGAGTTATTTATAGACCAGTTGAAGAAAAAAGTTAAATACATTTATTTAAAATCTTTGAAGTATTTTTTTAATGCCGTTAAAAGTTAAGAAATACTATTAAAGTTCAAAATTCATTTTTTGGGTCCATTGTCTGTGGTGAAGAACAAATAAAAAAGAACTTTAAATTGAGAAAGTATTTAAATTAATTAATTTTTTGAAAAACTTCTCAGAAAAGTTTTAAAAACCCAAAAGTGGGCTAAATAATGGGTTTTTTTCAATGGCTTTTTTCAAAAAAACCCATCGGGTCCAATCCGGCCAACCCTGCTTACTTCCCTTTGCTTCTCGCTGTCTCATATGTTGTTTATGATTTAAAAGGGCTCATTCACAGGGTTCGTACGCTCCTTCAAAACTCCTCCAATACTCCTTCATTTATGAAAATTTTTTGAAGAGCCCTTCAAAACTCCTTCTATTTTTTTAAGAGTTCTAGACTGCATAATCTTCCTCTATAACAGAAACTTAAAATACTTCTTTTGACAACTAACTTCGTTACATAGGCGATTTTAATGCCTTTAGTAATTTCGTGCATTTATTTTTTTTTTCGACTTACAAATTGATCGTAGTTGATTCATAAATGTTGAAGGTGAGAATTTTATTAGAAGACTAAGACATTTCATAAGTGACGTGAAACATGCTTAATTGGTGCTTGGCTATTTTTTCAAGTTTTATGATTATTGTTTTTTCCTCCACCACACTCTCAGCAGCAAAAGTCAAGTTGTCTAATTGTCATTTGAATACAGTAGAAGACCGTTATAACGCCAACCTGTATAACGCAATTCTCTGTAAACCGCACTACTTTTCAGAAGTAAACAATAGGTTTTGAAGTTTAAAAAATCCCTCTGTTTTGCTTTGCAAACATAAAAATAGTCAGGCAAATTAAATTTTGAAAGTTTTTCATCTTTCCATCTTTATTCAAAGCTTTTACATTGGAAATTAGTACCTCGTAGTAAAGAGAAAATACCAGATGCTCTAGAAAATGCAGCTGTTATATGCAAACCATGAAGCTAGCAGAAGTGCAGGATTTTGATTGTGAAACATATTTATTTGTGAATGAATAATTGTAATATGGGTGCTTTGATACTCATTGCAGATAAAACTCATTCTGAAGTGCTAATAGATAGATATATTCTGAATATTAGTTTCAAAATTTGTGAAATGATCTATATAACGCAAAATCCTGTATAACGCAAAAGCTCTGGTCCCAAGGTGTGCGTTATAACGGTCTTCTACTGTATTTAAAACTACATAAGTAAATGTACTACATTAAGTGATTGCGTTAAAAAAACAATTGTTCAGTTAATCGAAGTTATGATATAGTAAAAAGGGTCATCCACTAGTGATGCCATGCCTTGAGGAGGAGACGGGCTCATGAAATTGTGACAAGGGGAAGAGAGAGGGTGACAAAAAGTGACATCACACAGTTATTGTAACTATATGTTTGTAAAAAATATGACATGACAAGAGAAGTTTGGGGGTGAAGTGTGACACTTTGTGATAAAGGGTGCAGATGGTCAAATATATTGAAAAAAGTGTGACATCGTTTAAGGACAGCCCGTTAGTACTCCTTCAAAATCTCCTTTTACTCCTTCAAAACTCCTCCAAAGCTCCTTCCTTTTACAGTAGAACCTCCACTAAAGGACACCTCCGAATAAGGGACACCTCTACTTAAGGGACATTTTTTCTGGTCCCAGTCCCTTTGAATAGGAACTTCCATGCATTTACCTCTAATTGAGGGACACTCTGTTTAAGAGACACCTCTATTTAAGGGACATTTTTTCTGGTCCCAGTCCCTTTGAATAGGAACTTCCATGTATTTACCTCTAATTAAGGGACACTGTTTAAGGGACAGTCACAAAGCCAAAAAATGCAAAAAATAATGTATAAGCGCATTAGAAGCAGTGAATTTACTGGAATTCAAGTTTCACTTTTCCTCCAAAAATTTAATGTGAATTAGGTTTGACTTAAACATAGGTATGTGAAGGAAATAAGTAATGTATTTTTAAAAGAAAAAAACTTGCTGAAATTAACATGCATGTTTTGCCCGCTCAACAACTTATTTAAGTAGGTTCAGGGCCAACGGATAGTACACAGCAACTAATTAGCTTTGGGTATAAAACTTAAAATTTGAAAATTATTTTCAATTCACATAGTATTACATTGTAATTTACATAACGTAAAGCAAATATATATAATGAATTACTTCAAAATTATTTCCATATGCTACAAAACTTTGCCATTACAAAATTTTTGATTAAATTTTAATTAATAAAATAATATAAACTTAGAAATTTGAATAATTATGAATTTTATGTAGAATATAACAAACATTTTCAGTATTCAATCATAAGGGGTAATTGTCTTAGTTTTTATGTTTATTACGATATTACACTACTAAGTACACGGCATGCATCAATTCGTCCACCTCCGAATAAGGGACACATCTATTTAAGGGACAAAATCTCTGGTCCCCTTAGTGTCCCTTATTGAGAGGTTCTACTGTATTTCTGAAATTGAGTACGAACCCTGATTCAACTTAGTCTACATCTAGGGAATTTGATGTACGTGCCGTACGAATCACTGAACGTACTTGATTCGTAAGCGTACATTAACAATAGTTGGTTTCGGAAAGGTTCAATGACTGCCACCAAATACTGAGTGCTGATGTTTTCCCGCCTTGGAGGGGATTATTGCCTGTTTATCTACCCAGCTGTCAAAATATGCCAAGATTGGCTGATAAAACTATCAGTACAGGGTAAACCACAGGGTGGCGACAGATCAGGGAAATCAGGGAAAAGTCAGGGAATTTTGAAAAAATAACAAAAAATCAGGGAAAATTGATCAAATGAAGAGAAAAAAATTTTTTTCTTCCTTGCAAAATGAAGGACTTTGATTCCCTACGAATTTTCCGTCAATTATTTGTTTAAAAAAAGTAAAATTAATGAGGTGTGATTATACAGTGCCACATATTTGTGCATCTTTTTTCGCAAGGTCAAAATATTCAATCCAAGATTGCTTCTATGTCTGTAAAGTTGTTTATTTTACCTTGCTTCAATTTTCCTTCCAAGCATTCCAAGCTACGTAAAATAAACATCCCTACAGGCAAAGAGGAAGCCGTCATTAATGACTTGGCTCCCTTGCCTTTACTCATTGTCTTGAAGTAATTAGCATACTGTTATCAAGATTTCAAGGGAAAAAATCTTTGTTTTTTAAATTAACGCTGAAAAAATCTTAAAAGTTATCACTTGGCGTTTTCAATTTAATTACTGAAATAGAATTTTGACTGAAAATCATTTTTTTTTTGCCAGGGTATTATTCACTGTCACTTCAGATTACAAATATTTCTTTAAGAATGGTTTTAATAATTTCTTAGAATTCTTATGTTAACCGGTGTTCCTGGAAGTAAGGTATTTGTTTTGGATTTCCTTTCCTACAATATTTCTCTCTCGATAATTTAATATACTATTTTACCAAAAAAAAAGGAACATCTTTTCAAAATATATTTTTAATTAATAGCTTGAACTGTTCTAGACACTGCATTTTTTAAAAATATGCAATGCTTTTCAGGTAGAGCAAAGAAAGGAAACCATTATCATTGGTAACGCAAATCAGGGATATTTGGTGAACTTGGTGATGTGGATCGGGTAAATACCCAGTGGGTAGGTAAATATTTTTTGGGTATTTACCCAAGGCCTGGGTAAATACCCAAAAACTGGGTATTTTACAAAAAAAATACAAAAAGTGAATGGAAAATTCTTTTTTTTTTAAATCTAAATATGAAATAACTGGTAAAATTGATACATACTTATATACAGTTTATATTTTTTATTGAAAGACTTGATGAAATTATGGAAGAAACATATCGTGTGAACCAAAGAATCTTTCTTTTCAATGTCATAGTTGGAGAAGTATAAGCAATTCAGTGATTAACTTCAGGATTTCAAAATCTCGATCTAGGTTAGTCATATCCAAAATGAAAAAAAAGGAAGCAGGAGGGATGTTTGGAAGAATAAACTGAGAAGTTATTAAGACTATGATGTTATTTATTTATTTTATTGCTGTTTAAGTGATAACGTGGCAAATATAGAAACAGTTTTCGCATTAATAAGCAAAAAACAAATCAAAATATTGTTTTCTGTTGCCTTGCTCATTTGCATTTGTTCCCCGGTACTTCATGATGAAAATTTATTCAAACTATTTTTATTGACATTTTGTTACATTTTGATGTCATGCAGGGATATATTACTGGGTTATAAAAGACTAGGACCTTAAAAAATTGATGTTTACTTTTTTTGCAACCAGTTAAGCTTTTTACTTTGTAGAATGGCTTTTTATATTTGAAATTAGGCTATCGACATTGATCAGGCATATCCAACACATTTAATGTGAATATCATATCAGATTGCTACGTTGTTTCACAGAATAATTCTTTAAATACGTGATCAAAATACAATTTTTTGGCAAAAATTTATTGTTTTGTATATGGTTGGTTACATATATACATAGTGGAATACACACAGAAAAGTATTTTAGTTGAATATAAATTTTTGAAATAAATACCCAGGTAAATACCCATTTTGGGTATTTACCTGGGTATTTACCCCTAAAAATAAATACCCGGGTATTTTACATCACTAGGTGAACTTAATCAGGGAAAAGTCGGGGACCTTTTTTTCCCAGTTCCTGTTGCCACCCTGAACCAGTTTCATGTCACCGTCAACTCTGGTAAATACCCTTTTTGATTATTTACCCGGGTATATACCCTGGTTATTTACCCCTAAAAATAAATACCCGGGTATTTTACATCACTAGGTGAACTTAATCAGGGAAAAGTCGGGGACCTTTTTTTCCCAGTTCCTGTTGCCACCCTGAACCAGTTTCATGTCACCGTCAACTCTTCAAAAAGTTTTGTTCAAATTTACTGCTTTTGTGATCCGACATAGTGTTTGATTTCTCTTGTTGTTTTTCTTTCCAGCAATGTTGTTGAAAAATGTGTCACCCACGCCTCTAGAGCAGAGAGGGCAATTTTAATTGAAGAAGTCTGTACTTTCACCGATGGGTGAGTATTGGATTTGTGTACGTAAGGGGGAGAGCTGTTCCTCAAAGTACAGTCAAACCTTGATATCTCGAAACCCTTGATGTCTCGAAGCAAAAATTTTCCCCAGCATTTTCTATAAAAACCCCTGTGTATTTCCAATAGTTATCTCGAAATTTATTTTTCGAAAAACCCTCGATATGTCGAAACAAAAATTTTCCCCAGCATTTTCTATAAAAACCCCTGTGTATTTTCAATAGTTATCTCGAAATTTATTTTTCGAAAAACCCTCGATATGTCGAAACAAAAATTTTCCCCAGCATTTTCTATAAAAACCCCTGTGTATTTTCAATAGTTATCTCGAAATTTATTTTTCGAAAAACCCTCGATATGTCGAAACAAAAATTTTCCCCAGCATTTTCTATAAAAACCCCTGTGTATTTTCAATAGTTATCTCGAAATTTATTTTTCGAAAAACCCTCGATATGTCGAAACAAAAATTTTCCCCAGCATTTTCTATAAAAACCCCTGTGTATTTTCAATAGTTATCTCGAAATTTATTTTTCGAAAAACCCTCGATATGTCGAAACAAAAATTTTCCCCAGCATTTTCTATAAAAACCCCTGTGTATTTTCAATAGTTATCTCGAAATTTATTTTTCAAAAAACCCTCGATATGTCGAAACAAAAATTTTCCCCAGCATTTTCTATAAAAACCCCTGTGTATTTTCAATAGTTATCTCGAAATTTATTTTTCGAAAAACCCTCGATATGTCGAAACAAAAATTTTCCCCAGCATTTTCTATAAAAACCCCTGTGTATTTTCAATAGTTATCTCGAAATTTATTTTTCGAAAAACCCTCGATATGTCGAAACAAAAATTTTCCCCAGCATTTTCTATAAAAACCCCTGTGTATTTTCAATAGTTATCTCGAAATTTATTTTTCGAAAAACCCTCGATATGTCGAAACAAAAATTTTCCCCAGCATTTTCTATAAAAACCCCTGTGTATTTTCAATAGTTATCTCGAAATTTATTTTTCGAAAAACCCTCGATATGTCGAAACAAAAATTTTCCCCAGCATTTTCTATAAAAACCCCTGTGTATTTTCAATAGTTATCTCGAAATTTATTTTTCGAAAAACCCTCGATATGTCGAAACAAAAATTTTCCCCAGCATTTTCTATAAAAACCCCTGTGTATTTTCAATAGTTATCTCGAAATTTATTTTTCGAAAAACCCTCGATATGTCGAAACAAAAATTTTCCCCAGCATTTTCTATAAAAACCCCTGTGTATTTTCAATAGTTATCTCGAAATTTATTTTTCGAAAAACCCTCGATATGTCGAAACAAAAATTTTCCCCAGCATTTTCTATAAAAACCCCTGTGTATTTTCAATAGTTATCTCGAAATTTATTTTTCGAAAAACCCTCGATATGTCGAAACAAAAATTTTCCCCAGCATTTTCTATAAAAACCCCTGTGTATTTTCAATAGTTATCTCGAAATTTATTTTTCGAAAAACCCTCGATATGTCGAAACAAAAATTTTCCCCAGCATTTTCTATAAAAACCCCTGTGTATTTTCAATAGTTATCTCGAAATTTATTTTTCGAAAAACCCTCGATATGTCGAAACAAAAATTTTCCCCAGCATTTTCTATAAAAACCCCTGTGTATTTTCAATAGTTATCTCGAAATTTATTTTTCGAAAAACCCTCGATATGTCGAAACAAAAATTTTCCCCAGCATTTTCTATAAAAACCCCTGTGTATTTTCAATAGTTATCTCGAAATTTATTTTTCGAAAAACCCTCGATATGTCGAAACAAAAATTTTCCCCAGCATTTTCTATAAAAACCCCTGTGTATTTTCAATAGTTATCTCGAAATTTATTTTTCGAAAAACCCGCGATATGTCGAAACAAAAATTTTCTCCAGCATTTTCTATAAAAACCCCTATGTATTTTCCATAGATATCTCGAAATTTATTTTTCGAAACCCTCGATATGTCGAAATTTTTTGCACAGAAGCAAGTTTCAATTGTCGTGTTGCTTCGGCAATTTTTGTAGTAAAACCAGTACCAGGGACAATTGCTTAATGTTTTTCATCCCTTTTCTCGGAAATTTTGTGAATAGGGGATTGGGGCAAGATAATAGGGGAGTGTTGTCATGAAGGGGGTGCAGTGTTTTCCCCAGAGTTTAGAATCTTTGTGCATTTCTCTCGAACATGTTGTCCACTTTGAGGAAAGGGGTTCGATTTTTCGTCCGTCAGTTTTAAAGCGAAAACGGAAAATGCGTTCCTCGTTTTCTTCATTCCGCTTTTTCTAACTCCTACAAAATCGCTGCTGAGAACTTTTTGAATGCGACGTTACTGGTTGAAGATAAAATTAGAATTTTTAAACTTTTAGGCGAAAAAAAACCAAGTTGAAATTTTTGTACATTTCAGAATCTCATCCTGTGCACTTTCAGCAATTAGAAAATTTCAAATCTAGTGAAATATTGAAGACTACTTTATTGATCGTAATTCGAAGTCGTCCCATAGTACATATATAAATGCATATAGCGTACGTGTGTGCATACTTGTCAAATCTACTGTTTTTAACGGGAGACTCCCGTTTTTTGCTTCCATCTCCCTATTTACCTTTTTTTACTATTTTCTCCCGTTTTTGCAGTTTTTTCATGAATTATCAAGAAGTTTCACTTTCTTCTCACTAGATGGCGCCCCCTGTTCTAGTATACTAATGTCAGGGAATAAGAATTTGTCCAATTAATAACTCATTTAGTAAAAATTAATTTTTTGGCAGCTTTCCACATTGCATGTTCAACAAAGCACGTGCTTTGCCGAAAATTACAACAGATTTCAATCCTTTTGCATCTTGAAAATATTTCAATTATTTCGAAAGTTTGAAGTTGTTTTAACATGTACTACCCTAAACCTACTTATTTTATATTTCATTTTCACTATGTATTGATTTTTTTTTTGGGGGGGGGGGATTTTAGTAATTAAACTGTTGTAGCTATACTTTTTCGATAGAGACTGGGGAATGTAAGAAACTTTCAGCAAATTCTCTCCTTATTATTTGGTTTTTCCTTTGTAGTGTATTTTTCTTGCTGCTACCAATTTTCTTACATCTGTCAAAAATCCCCATTTCACTTTAAATTTAGTATTCATGTTATTTAAAAGCATAATATAATAATTCTGTTGTGAAGATATGTCGCTGGTGAGTCATACATATACCTCTAGTGGAATATCCTGTTTTTATTCCTTCAGAGGTTGGCAAGTATGGTGTGTGTAAATGTGAGAGTTAGTAGTGTAATTTTTTAAAAACCTTGTTAACTCGAAAACTCGATATCTCAAAAATTTTTCCCGTTCCAAGAGATTCGAGATATCAAGGTTGTACTGTATTTGGTTTATTGTTAAAGTAATGCAAATTTATTTTTAAACTGCCTATAAAATATGAACACGAGTAATCTACGAGGCTTATTCTTAAAGTAAGGTTCGTTTAGAAATAAAAGAACGAGTATAGATAGAGCAAAGACATTTATTGCACAAAAATCTACCACCCTTACGCTATATTTCGACATTGCTCCAGTGATTTTCCAAGCATTTGTCATAGCGTGGTACAGGTTTTTGTGTACCTATTCGTACAAATTTGCCACCTGTGTAGACGACCATGAGAACTCTCAAAGGGCTTTGGCTGGGACGTTTTTGAACATCCTCTGGTCTGCCCCCACCTCGCTCGCTGCAACTTTCATTTGTTTCGGCATCTAAAGTCTTTCTTAAGTGGTCTGTGGCACAACAGCAACAATGAACTCAGAGAACATGTTACCCCATAGTATTATAGTAGTAGTATACAGTAGAAGACCATTATAACGCCGACCTATATAACGCAATTCTCTATAAACCGCACAACTTTTCAGAAGTAAACAATAGGTTTTGGAAGTTTAAAAAATCCCTCTGTTTTGCTTTACAAAAATAAACGAGAAATACGCAGACGACAATCTATTACGATTTATCTTTCTTATTGTTGCATTAATAAAGCTATTTTTATTCGCAAAAAAAAAAAAAAATCAACACCTCTTGGAGCGATTGGAGTCAAAATTGAACCGAAGCCTGTTTACGTATGGATTCACATATATTCCAAATTTCAACCGGAACGTAGCATTAGTACTTGAGATAGGGCACTCACAATGGAAAAAAAGAACGGGTGATTGCGCTACCCCCCTTTTTAGCTGTTGACACAAAAATGAAATCAGCTCTTATACCCACTAAGGACTACTTGCCGATAAATTTTTGTTTGATTCCGTTCGTTATTTCTTGCGATACAGTAGTCACAATTGACGACAAAAAACGTTCTATAGCTCAACCCCCGTTTGAGTTATTGTCACCAAAATTGAATCAGCACCTGTTCCTGTTAATGGCAACATATGGACCAAATTTTGTTTGATTTCGCCAGTTACTTCCTGAGGAATAGCAATCACGTGTAACTCAAAAAACGTCCCATTGCTCCACCCCCCTTGGAGGAATTCGCGCCAAAAAACCAATGGGCACAAGTTCACATAGGGGCACATATGCGTACCAAATTTCGTTCGATTTCATGTGGTAGTTTTTGCTGTAGAGCGGCCACAAAAAACTGGTCACACACAGACGTGACACACACACACACACACATACATACACACACATATACACACACAGACAGACAGACATTCTCCAAAAATAGTCGAAATGGACTCAGCACACCTCAAAACGTTCGAATCCGTCAAAATTCGAAATTCGAAAATTTGCACGAATCCAATACTTTCTTCTATATATTAGATATAGAAGAAAGTAAAATGGGTAGGCAAATTAAATTTTGAAAGTTTTTCATCTTTCCATCTTATTTCAAAGCTTTTAAAATGAAAATTAATACTGATAGTAAGCAGAAAATGCCAGATGGCTCTTGAAAATGCAGCTGTTATGCAAACCATGAAGCTAGCAGAAGTGCAGGATTTTTATTGTGAAACATATTTATTTGTGAATAACTAATTGTAATATGGGTGTTTTAATACTCATTGCAGATAAAACTCATTCTGAAGTGCTAATATATAGGATATATTCTGAATATTAGTTTCAAAATTTTTGAAATGATCTATATAACGCAAAAGCTCTGGTCCCAAGGTGTGCGTTATAACGGTCTTCTACTGTATTTAAAATATTCTAAAAGTTATGTACTATATTTTTTATGATGTATTAATGCATCATTAATATAACAATGTAATACAGTAGAATACCTTTATAACGCCAACCCATATAACGCAATTCTCTATAAACGGCACAACTTTTCAGAAGTAAACAATTGGTTTTGAAGTTTAAAACCCCTCTGTCTTACTTTGCAAACATAAAAATGGTTAGGCAAATTAAATTTTGAAACAGCAGAAGTGCAGGAGTTTGATTGTGAAACATATTTATTTGTGAATAAATTAATTGTAATTGTGGTGCTTTAATACTCGTTGCAGGTAAAACTCATTCTGAAGTGCTAATATATAGATATATTCTGAGTATTAGTTTCAAAATTTGTGAAATGACCTATATAACGTAAAAACCTGTATAATGCAAAAGCTCTGGTCCTAAGGTGTGCATTATAACGGTCTTCTACTGTATAACAAAATATCATGATATTTTTGAAATAAATATTGGATATATATATCGGTGAACCCTGGTCAGGAGTACCTTTGTATCACATGTAAAGTTTCAAAAAATGTGCTTATCCCATTTTAATTAAACTATCAACGTAAGTGCAGGATGTCCGCGTGTTTGGAAAGATGAGGAGAGTCGTAGAAAGTCATGAATTTCGATTCTGATCGAACATGGTCATGGAAAGTCATGATTTTCCGCAAAAGAATGCTCAAAAGTCATGGAAACTGACTTCTGGTCATGGATTTTGGGTTCAAGAGCATGCATATTTATCAAATTCTACAAATTAGGTGCGAAATTTTCGCATCTTAGCCGTTTCTCATGCATTTGCCGATCAGTCCCGATTTTTCACGTTTTGAAATCTGATTGCATCTGCTTCTATAACACTCGCTCGTTTTTTTTTACGATGTTATTCTACCGTTTGAACGTTTAAAATTTTGTGTTTAGCATTATTTTTCATCTCCTTATGTGTCTAGTTGTGTAGTTGGGACTTGTATATTTTAAATTTTGCCGCTGGCATTAGACTCGAAAACATTAAGTCATTT
This sequence comes from Uloborus diversus, assembly GCF_026930045.1. Taxonomy (NCBI): domain Eukaryota; kingdom Metazoa; phylum Arthropoda; class Arachnida; order Araneae; family Uloboridae; genus Uloborus; species Uloborus diversus. The sequence goes on from NW_026557876.1 coordinate 4,049,680, forward strand.
CCATCTGAGATATTGAAGGAACTCATAAAGATTTTCATCAGTTTTCAGCAATCTTAAGCTGAAACACATTTTAGAAAATAAAATTGGTTTAAGGAATTCATCGAGGACATTTAGGACATCGTTAAAATACAGAAGTCGGCAAATTTTCATTCGGGAATGTTTTCGATATTTGTAGCCCATCCTAAAACTTTTATCTAGTAATGTCTGGTAAGTTACTTATTAAGTACTTAAATTTAATGTTTTATTTTCTTCTTATTATTTGTTTATTTTATTCATTATAAACATAATTTTTGTATTTACTGAATTATTGCCTGTCATAGATTTTTTTCAGAAAACTTCTAGCTTTAGAAATAATAAGTTTTAGATTCATGGTTAATAAAAGAAAATATTTATTTTAAAAAATACAAAAGAAAAAAAAATCAAGCTTAAAAGTTTCGCTGTTCACCAGCAGTTTTATGCCATTATTGCTGCATGTTAAAGCTACTTTTGTTTAGAAAATTCTCTTTGAAACTAAAACTTTTTTTCAGTATTTTTAGTTATTGAGGAATTATTGTGTATTATCAGATTTTTCTGAGAAAAATTAAGTTTGTTTTCATGTGGATTTTTCTTACCAGTATAAAAATGTTGTATGATTTACTGGAATCCAAAAAGTATTTCCAAAAGTTTTAGATTTATAAATGTATGTATAGTTGGTAGTAAAATAATTAAGTGAAACTCTTAATTATTTCATGTGTATCACTAGTCATCGGTGCATGAATTGGTTTTTCGTTATAATAGTAGCTGAGCTCGTGGATATATGATTAGGAAGGAACAGACACCCGAAATATCCATTTTGATGATCTCCGAGTTAATTACGACGCTTTTTCTCGTGACGTCTGTATGTATGTGTGTATGTATGTCGCATAACTCGAGAACGGAATGTCCTAGAAAGTTGAAGTTTGGTACGTAGATTCCTAGTGGGGCCTAGTTGTGCACCTTCAATTTTGGCTGCATTCGGATGTTCCTAAGGGGGTCTTTTGCCCCTTTTTGGGGGGAAATCATTGTTCATTTCGATGTAAACTCAAGTGGTTTTGTAATTTGGCGGACACTTGACGATGTATCACCAGTCTTTTGGTCGCCAACTTGGCGACAAATTTGGCGGATTTTTGAGCAGATTGCTTATTGGTCTCATTTGACCGTCTCCAGGTTGCATCCATGTCCTACACACACGCGCATACATACACAACTACACACATACACACAAACATGTACACTTACACACACACACATACACACAACTACCCATACATTCATGCCTGCACACAGACACAAACATATGCAGTGCCCAATACAGGCTGGTTTTGCTACCGTTTTCCGGTACCTTCACAAAAATCTTGTTTTGAAATCGGTACTTTCACAAAAATCAAGTAATAAAATCAGTAGCTTCATAAAAACATCAAAAATTTCAAAAATTCACATTTTAAAATATAAAATTTATTTCTCTGTTAAAAACAAAATTTACTCATAAAATACTAAGCAGGTTTATATGAACAATCGCTTAAATAGAAACCTTTTTGTAGTATTTTAACTCATTTTTAGCTGTTTCTCGCCAAAGTGTATTTATGCAATAGTATCGCAATCTTTCAACATCTGTTTCGGGAAACCGTTTTTCTCATAATTTTCTATATTGTACACAGTACATAGCACATTAAGCTGAAACTATGATGTTATTTTTTGTACTTTTTAGGTTTTTAGCGCCCCCCCCCCCCCCCAAAAAAAAACGAAACCTGTAAAAAATAATACTAGATGACATTTACACTGTTGGAACTAAAATTTCACTTATTCTACTTCTCTTTTATAAAAATGAGGATGCCTCTTTCTAAAATTTCACAAAAACAGTGCTAATGATAAAAAGAACTTTCACAAAAATAAAATGATGCAATACTTTCACAAAAATAGGTAGCGAGAAAAAAATCCTGGATTGGCCCCTGATATGCCTACACACACAGACACATACCCCCTACACACAAACACACATACCCCCACACACAAACACACTCGTGATTGCGAAAAGTACAATTTGAATTCAAGGTGTCAAAATTCAAATTATTATTATTTTTTTTTTAAATCTGGTTTCAATTTGCCACTGTTGGTGATATTTAGAGAGTAAACTATTGAACCGCATTAAAACTGCCAATAATGGGGAAATGACATTAAATCGGAGTAAAAGGAAGTCATGTGATGCACACATCGGCTCGTTTCTGAAACACTGCGTCCCGTGCGCAGCGGAAAGTTACGGGCGGGTTACGGGCAGAAGTCGCAGATTTCCGAACCGAACTCAAAATGTAGCGGATGCGTGTGACCCATAGACTAATAATAAGAGTAGACCGAGCTTTCTCAATCTTGCTGATGAAGAAAATTGGTTCATGGATGTATCACATGACTGGTGGAAGGGCTTGGCGAAGACTTTGGCAGCATGGTTGCTAGATGGCAGCATTATCTATAGTTTGGCACTCGACATGTATTTTAAGACAATGTGTTTTCATTAAAAAAAAATTCCAAGTGCAGAGATTGAACTGTTTTTTTTTTAGTTATGCATTATTTTGACGTTAGTAATTAGTTTTTGGTCAGTTTTCAGTAACTTTTATTTCATTCGGAACTACTATGTCAGCGTTGGCGTGAACGTAATGGCGCAAGCGTTTCGCGTTGAAGCAAAAATATACCAATCGGTGTCTTAAATTGAAATTGTAGGTAAAAATCTTACCGTTTGCCGATTCTTTTCGGGCGCTTGCATCTTTAACTGCTTTAGAGAGTTATTGAAATTGACTAAAGAAAATGCACAATATTATCTAAACGAAAAACTCGCTGTATTAACAAAATATTTACAACTCAGAATAACAGATTTACAAATTGGACTCCATAAAAGATCATTCTTCCGTGTTCCATCAATTCTGTTTATTTTATTTCTCGCGGACGTGGATCGTCTGCTACGAGCTGTTGCTGGGATATCCACCAGTCACGTGATTTGGTTTGTGAGCAGCAAAAGGGTTGCCATAGCTCGGTCTATTCTTATTATTAGTCTATGGTGTGACCGAATGTTAATGTCTCCCTCTCCCCTGCAGGCCCCACAGTGCCTTATACACCATGATGAAGGACCAGTACGCGAACTACGTGGTGCAGCGCATGATCGAGGTGGCGGAGCCCCCCCAGCGCAAGCTGCTGCTGCACAAGATCCGTCCGCACGTCGCCTCCCTGCGCAAGTACACCTACGGGAAGCACATCCTGGCCAAGCTGGAGAAGTACCTGCTCAAGAACGACCCCTCCACGCCACCCGCCAACGGTCCCATATAAGCCCCCCCCCCTCCCGGTCGGACCCCCCACCCCTCCGGCGGTCGAGACACCGGACTCTCCTCGGACTTCGGTGCCGCCCGGGACCGATGACTGACTCGAATGGACTCTTTCCGGACCGCGAGTCGTTCCGCGACAACTCAAACGGACTCTTTGTGGGTCGAGAGTCGTTCCGTAACGACTCGAACGGACTATTTCGGGACCGCGAGTCATTCCGTAACGACTTGAACGGACTCTTTACGGACCGCGAGTCGTTCCGTAACGACTGAACGGACTCTTTCGGGATCGCGAGTCGTTGCGTAACGACTTGAACGGACTCTTTCCAGACCACGAGTTGTTCCGTAACATTTTGAACGGACTCTTTGCGGGCCGGGAGTCGTTCCGCAAAGCCTAAGACTCTTTCTGGACTGCGAGTCATTCCGTTCATGATGACCGTTCGATGTCTTGGACTTTCGAGAGACTCATATGTTTTTTTTTTTTTTTAAATTATCATTTTAAGTTAAATTTTTATTCGGTGCTCAAAATCATAAAGCATTTAACTGTTACAATACTATTGAGTGAATGCTCTTTGAAGGTAATATAATTAACAAATTGTTTGTTTCAGAGCAACGACTTTAAATTTAAAAAAAGATAGAATTTAGTAATTTTGTGATTGAGTTTATTGACCTTTTTTTTCATATGTATCTGTATTCAAATTTGGCCATTGTCCATTGGATTCTGTGAAGCATTGAAATATGTTGACAGTGTTACTTAGAAATTTTCCCTTTTTTTAAAAACTTAATACATTAATTGGCATATGTTGTGATGTAAGATGGAAAGTGTTAACTTTCTGTATTTGCTCATTACATTCTTGTAAAACATTTTCCCTCATTGGCTTAAAGGAAGAGACATAATGTGTGTGTGTACGCTCGACGCCTTTAGCTTTAATGACTCTCGATAAAATGCTGCTTTATTAAACGAATGGAAAATATTCTGGCTTTCATGTTTAAAAAAAATAAATAAAAAACAGGACTTGATGCATATTGCAATGAAAATAACATGCTTAAGTCTTGCTTCTTAAGTGAGAGAAAAAAAACACAACTCCCTCATCCTGATCACCATGAATCAGATTCGATAATCTCGAGAGGGGCATTTTGGAAATCTATATCATAAATCAAAATTTTTTCATCATTTTTATTCAAGACCCGGCTATGATGCCTCATCAGGTTAACTAAAGCAATCCTATTTATGTTAGTTAAAAAACACATTTGCGGCGCTCTAACTATAATCAACAAGTATATTTGATTCTGCCGAAGCAGAAGGTCTGACCACGAGACGATTCTTCTTCGACTCCATAGGCCGAATCGACTCTCGGTCCGAGTGAGACACGATTGGTTGTCCATTCCTTTGACTGGAAAGCTCCGTAGTCCGAGTTCGGCTTTGGATTCGGCATGTAGGTCTGTACAAAAATGGAAAGTCTGACCTTGAAACGATTCATTCTCGGTTCCCTCGACTGTGTTTCGAATCTCTCGGTTTTCCCACGAATTTATGTCGTGCAAGTCCGTGTGAGAACAGGAAGTCCGAGTACCACACAAGTTGTTGTCGATTCCTTTGACCATGAATAGCTCTGTAGTCCAAATTTACCTGAAGATTTGTCATGTGAGAGTCTACAGAAACGGAAAGTTTGACCACGAGACGGTTCATCGTCGGTTCCTTCAACCGTGAATCGACTCGTAGTCCGAGTTTTCCCTTGAATAAGTCCGTATCAGAACAGAAAATCCGAGTACCACACAATTTGTTGTGGATGCCTTTGACCATTAATAATTTTGTAGTTCAAATTTACCTCAAGAATTTTTTCATATGAGATTCTGTGCAGAAACTGAAAGTCCAAACACAAGACGGTTCATCGTCGGTTCCTTCAACCGTGAATCGACTCGTAGTCCGAGTTTTCCCTTGAATAAGTCCGTACCAGAACAGAAAGTCCGAGTACCACACAATTCGTTGTGGATTCCTTTGACCATTAATAATTTTGTAGTTCAAATTTACCTCAAGAATTTTTTCATATGTGATTCTGTGCAGAAAGTGAAAGTCCAAACACAAGACGGTTCATTTTCGATTCCTTCAACCATGAATCCACTCGTGGTCCGAGTTTTCCCCGGAATAAGTCTGTACCGGAACAGAAAGTCCGAGTACTACACATTTCGTTGTTGATTCCTTTGACCATGAATGATGGAATAGCTCCATAAGCCCGAGAATTTGTCAGGAGAGAGTCCATACAGAAATTAAAAGTCCTTCTACGAGTACCGATCCCAAATCGTCTCTTAATCGGAGTTCATCCACGAATCGCGTCGTAGTTTTGTCCGTTAATGTCGCCGGAGGGAAACGGCTGCTGTGAAATAGTGATGCTGTGATTTTTTTTTCAAGTCCTAGTCCTGAAATTTTTAGCATTTCGTTCATTCAATTTTCTCCACCTTTGCGGGTCCGACTCTGGGGGAGAGGCCCCCCCCCCCCCTTTGGAACGCCTGTACATAGAGGCGGGAATCACCACGCTGCAACATGTTATAAATAGGACTGATTTTAATTTTCGTTCCCATTGTAAAACTTACCTGCATATGTTGTGTTGAATATAGTTTTTAATGGGTATACCTAGCCCACATCTCGTGTATAGAATTGTTTCGCTTTAGTGAGTAGTTCCCTCGTTTTAGGAGTCGGAGTTTGTCTGCAGTCTTTGACAACAAAAAAAAGAGAGATTTTTCGCTCCCTCCCCTATTTGATTGGGGATAAGAGATTCATTTGTTGCCTCAGTGTCCCCCCCCCCTATAATTATATTTTCATGATTCCACTTTTCTGCTGGAAGTATAATAGTTATCAATTCCATTTCTACTTCATAATTTTAAGCATGCAGTAGAAAGTGGACCACTAAAGCAAATAAACTTTAAGAGTAAAAAAATTGTTTGCCACATACAAATAGTCCTTAAGTAATACATGTAGCCTTTTTATTTATTTATTTTTAGTACAATAATCTAGTGTTATTGCGATTAAAATCTCACATTAAATAATTTAATGACAGTTTTTCTGTCCAAAGTTTTTTTGTCTGGTGTGTTATGGTGTGCTGATATCTTGGTATTCAGTAGCTTATGAATTTGCAAAGATGCTAGAGTTCAGTGCTGTTTTTTCTCTCTCCACCATAAAAAGCTAATGATTTATAAGCAACTGGCATTTTAAGAACTTTGCCAAAGACTGCAGATGTTGTGTGTCATATTGTTGTGCATGCAATGATTTCATGCTTAAAACTTCGAGCGATGCCGAGAGACGGAAAACCGAAGACTAGTTGCCGTAAATTTAGAACCCACATCATGTTAGTATTCAATGTGCAAGGCAGCGGTTTTGCCTTCGAGAAGAATATTCTGATTTGTCGTGCAAGCTTCAAAATGTGGTGTGGTTTTTGTGTTATGCAAGTGTAAACATTGAATTTTTTTTTCAGAGACTCGTGTATCTCCCATATTTATGCAAAAGATCCATTCAATAGCCTTACGAAGTTCCTCGACCGAAAGAGGGAGCTAGGTTTACCCACTGTATAATAGTGTATAATGTGTAAAAGAAATTTTGTACCACCTCGGTGCTACGGATGTCATTTTTAAATACTGCTAATTTTTGATAATGCCCTGTACAGTCAGCTCTGTAAAAGTGTAACTAAATCATCTGACAAACACTGCACACCTCGCTTGGTCGTAGCCCTCGATACATTAGGCCAGGGATTCTCAGCCCGGGGTCCACGGACAGAGTTTCGCATTTGAGCGTTAAAGAAATGTCCTTGTTCAAGAAGTGATAAGTTTCTTTAAAATACTTTTTAACAGTTTAAAATGATTTTAAGATATGCAAATTTGTGTTTGTAGGTTGGCAACACTTGATTGACTTTTTTTACCTTAACAATAATTTGTAATTTTGTCGTTGAAGGTGGCAACACTTGATTGTCTTTGTAGGTTGGCAACTTTTGATTGATTTTTTTTTTACGTTAACAATAATTTATAATTTTGTCGTTAAAGGTGGCAACACTTGACTTTTTTTACCTTAACAATAATTTGTAATTTTGTCATTGAAGGTGGCAACACTTGATTGTCTTTGTAGGTTGGCAACATTTGATTGATTTTTTTTTTTACGTTAACAATAATTTATAATTTTGTCGTTAAAGGTGGCAACACTTGTTTGACTTTTTTTACCTTAACAATAATTTGTAATTTTGTCGTTGAAGGTGGCAACACTTGATTGTCTTTGTAGGTTGGCAACACTTGATTGATTTTTTTTTTTACGTTAACAATAATTTATAATTTTGTCGTTAAAGTGGCAACACTTGTTTGACTTTTTTTACCTTAACAATAATTTATAATTTTGTCGTTGAAGGTGGCAACACTTGATTGTCTTTGTAGGTTGGCAACTTTTGATTGTCTTTGTAGGTTAGCAACACTTGATTGATTTTTTTTTACGTTAACAATAATTTATAATTTTGTCATTAAAGGCGGCAACACTTGAGTTTTTTTTTTTTTTTAATTTTATTTTATGTTAACAATTTGAGAACGTGAGTCTATAATTTTGTCTAAGGGTTGGCAACAGTTGAGAGTGATTTTTTGTTTTACATTTACAATAATTTTAAGAACATGAATCTATAATTTTGTCTGAAAGTTGCAACAGTCGAGAGTGATTTTTTTTTTTTTTTTTTTTACGTTAACAATAATTTTAGAACATGAACCTATAATATTATCTTTGAAAATTGCAGCACTTGTGTGATGTTTTTTTTTTTTTTACTGCAACAATTTTAAGAACTATATTCAATAATATTCTCTTTGAAAGTTGCCAGTGTTTTTCTTTTAAGTTTTAAGATAAGATTTATTAACAAAACAAAATACACATACATAACAGTAAGCAAAATAAAATAAAGTTAAAACATACATATTATAAAACATAAATTACAAACGTCATAACAAAACATTAAGAAAATCTTGACTATAGTTCAACATGAATTAGTAGTAAATTCAACATTAAAGAGCGCCAAAGGCACTGTCCGCAGTGTTTTTTAATTGGTTTAGCATGGAGTACAAACACAAATATGTATTAACAGTAATATTTACAAATTAATTTTACACAAGTAGTAAAAATTTTACACAGAACAATTATTGGATTTTATTTAATGAATTGGATGTAGTGATTATTTGGACAATATTGCTTGAAAATAACGGTGTTACATTCAGCTGACAGAGCAGTTCTTCGATATCGATTTGTCCGAAAGAGAAACCTGAATGGTTAGTTTGCATCTGTCTCGTGGACCGAAGGAGGTTGAGAACCGCTGCGTTAGATAGATGTGGTGTGCTTTGGGGTTCTTTTCGTTTGAGTGTTTTCTTTTTCCCGAGCAGAAACGGTGTTGCAGTCCCCTCTCTCGTATTGGAAGGAGGAGAAAGGTGTCTTGAGGGTCTCTGTTGTTTTTTTCTTTTTAGGCTTAAGAGACGCCTCGGAAAAATTTCTCCGAAATTTAATTGTCGGCAACACGAGAAATTATTGGGACGTTCGACAATGAAAGTGTTTGAGGTGCTCTGCCGTGACTTGTAGCGAAATCGTTCGGTATGGAAGTAATTATCTGGCCTTTTTCTTTCAACCTAAAGCAGCCTTTAAAAAAGTTTATTAAAATTTAATTAAAAAATTAAATTATTTAATTAAATTAAATAGTTAAATTATTTAATTAAATAATTAAATTATTATTTAATTTAAAAAAATTATTGCTTTTAAAATTAAATTAAAAAAAAATAATTTATTAATTATTAAAAATTAATTAAATTTTAAAAAAATTATTTTTAATTTAAAATTTAATTAATTTAAAAAAAAGCATTGCTTTCTTTGCCGATGTTTTGGTTTTAGTCTTTCGCGGAATGAAATGCCCGAAGAGCATGGACCTGGTGTGCGAACAAATTTCCGGTATCACACGCTAACCGGTATAAGGATTTTCCCCTCATGATTGTCGAACCAAATATGAACCAAATCTTTGCTCATGCTATTAGCAGTATAAAGGTGAATTCATTCCTCGGCAGGACCACGGCCGGAATTTTTTTTTTTTTTTTTTCACACCTGTTGAATTTTTGTGCAAGTAATATAAAAGTTTCCAAGAATTGAAAAGTGGAACCAAATAATCCTTTTTGTACCGAACGATTTTTATTCATGCTTCTGGAAAGAACGTCTGTGGTATTGAAGTTGTAAGAATCGATGAAAATACTCGTTGATTTCTGGTTTTGATTTTTTGTTTTTGTGACCTTACTAGATTCGACTGTGCAAGAATGTTTTGTTCTGATTGTGAGACTGCAACAAAATGTATGAGTTTTGTTTAGGCTATTGTTATTATTACACTTATCCTTTTTTTTTCCACTCCTTAGAAATGATTATTCGGGGCAATCTGTAGCCTCTGCCCCTTAAATTGCTGTAGTTTTCAGTGTGTTTGTGTGTGTGTATGTCTTCGCTTAGATTTTACCCCCGTAGCGGTCGGAGGTCCTGGTGGACTTTTCCCTCTCGCCGGGATAAAGAGCATGTCGTGGTTATCTTCAGTATTTGTTTAGCTTTCTTGTAACTATATATATATATATATACATACTTATATATGACTTCGTAGCCGTTCGCTTCGGGCGGGTTCGATTTTTGTAAAACTTGTGGAAAACATTTTTGTATTCAATTTTTATTGTAATTATAGCTTGTGTAGAGAAACAGACCTTGTGTGTGCGTGTAGTGTGTCGTAGGGAGCTGTCTTGTAGATTTGTATTTTGTATATTTCTGCTCATTGGCCACTTACAGAAAAGAAAAATAAAGCCCTTTTGCAACTGTACAGAGAAAGAAGGGTAGGAGACAGGTTTGACACTTTTTTTTAGAGATTTGGAGGAGAGGGGAAATATAGAATGGGTTTTTGTGCCTCTTTTCATCGCAATATAGTTTCAGATTCAAGGGCTTGCTTGTAAATTGATTTTTTTTTTTTTTTTTTTGGACTTAGCTCTTTTAGTGTACATAGACAGACTGTAATATTAATTGTTCTTACTGATGATTTTGTACAGTGTAATTTTATTGTGGAGTTTAGAAATTTAAAAAAAAAAAAAGCTTGCCCCATGGGATGTTATTTAGCAAGATTTTATAGCAGGGGACCAAAACGTTTTTTTTTTTTTTTTTGTTAATTTTGTGTATGTATTTCACTGCATTTTTTTCTGCTGATACTAATGACCATTTTCTACACAATTTTTGAAAAAAACAGACAATAGGAACATATTTATTATTTATACTAATAATTTAATTTACAATTTCGTACCTTTTGAGCATACTGCTGATGCATTTGCGATAACTAATTTGAACCGAGGAATTTTTGTGTCATTTTCAGTGTTTACTTTTTGAGAAAGTGTTAAAAATATTAATGGCAGACCCCCCCCCCCCCCCCATATGTTTTATTATAAGCATCTTTGCTTGGAACTGATTCTAAATTCTAGTTGCGTTACTGAACATTGTAAAATGTTAATTTGTTGATTTATATCATAGAAAATGCCACCAAAAGAGGCGTTGATTATCAGAAAAAAATGGCAAGTGAATTTTACTCAAAATGGCAAAGTTTCCCCTTTGAAATGGTCAATTCATAAATTATTTTAAAAAATCGGAATTTATGTACATAAATTTTAATTAAGACTCGAGTGTTCCTTTTTATTTGTAACAAAATGACAACATTTTTTACCATCGTTTAAATACAACTTGTAAAGTATGTAAAATCCTGATTTTTTTTTTTTTTTTTGTAAGATGTGTAGTTTTGAAGCCCACTTTGTATATATTATATAAAGATCAATCAAACCATGTGATGTAGAAAATTTTGTGCACAAAAAATTCTGTAAATTTTTTATCATTCTATAAGTGGCTTCGTTTAAGTGCATTAGCTTTCTTTTCTGTTTTGTACAATTTCGCGTCGTCGGAAAAGAAACTTGTAAATAAGTTGCCGATTTTTTTTTGAGCATCCTCTCATTTGTAAAAAAAAAACAATTGAAATCATCATTTTTCAGATCTCCTTGTAAATTTGACACATTTGGAGGAAGGTTTTTTAAACACTCAAACCCTTCATCTTCAAGTCCTCCATATTTTTAAAAAATTGTGGCACTTTTTATTCTGATCAAAAGACTTTCGTTCAAAAACTCCTGAGTTTTTAGAACACCCGATTTGTTCCACCATCGGGTTTGTTTTTGATTGTTGGCTTTTTTGTAAATGAAGCGTTAACTAATCTGTTCTCCAGTGTGAGAAAGGTGCACTTTAGTTTATTACGGATTTTTTTTTCAGCTAAAAAAACTTAGCAGTGATAGTTTTGAGCATATTAAATGTAGCTATAGAAGAATAAATAGTTGAAATATTTATGGCTAGAGGATTAAAGAAATGAGAAAGTAAAAAAAAACAGGTAGTAAGTCAAACAAAAAGTAAAGTTTGTGACATACCCATTCTTAATTGAAGAGTTCAGTTATTTATTACAAATACACGAGTGATTTGGAATTATTCATGCAACTGGGTTATGTTACAAAAACAAAAAGTTACAATTTTCTGTTATTAATATTTGCGTTATATATAAATTTTGTTTTAGGATTCCTTTGACTTTTGTAGTTTTTCGTTTTTAGACTTTTGGTTGTCGGATGACGCTAGGTTAAAAGTTTTCTGTTTTATCATGGTAGAAAATAAAATTTTGTTGTATTTGTTTGCATTAAATGAAGTAATTTGTTTTTACAAAAAGGAATTCAAAATTTCTGTATTTATTATCTTGGACATTAACATTTTTTAAAATAATATTTGTTCTTACGGTTTTTGTAACATTTGTAATGTCTTTCAAAATTATTATGAATTTACTGTTATCAATGTCTATTGTTTTAGTACATTAATGATTGCAGTTTAGCTTAAATGTATTGCAGTCGCACGTGACTTTCTTCAAACCAAAAAAAAACATTTAAACATTTGTTCATAGTTTAATGATCAACATTATTTATTTGAAAACTTATGAATGAATGGGTATTCAAACCATCAGTTGTCCCAAAGAAAAAAAAAAGTAAAAATGTATCAGTGCATATTATAACAACTGTTCTGTCGAAATGAAAATCTTTTTCAGAACTGAATTTATGTTCTAAGTGTAATATTGATTTTCTGTTTTGGTGATTAATTTTTAATTACGTCTTAATGCAATCAAATGTGGTCAAAACATCCATTTCTGAGTTTTATGTATCTAGATAACTTCCAGTTTATTATTATTTTGATATATTTTGTGATTTAAATTTGCCCTAATAGGAATATCATCTCATTTAAATCCTTGTGAATAATATCTTACTTCAGAATATTGTAAATGTGTTATTTAACTGCTTCATTGAACGCTAACGTCTTCCAAATCCTATGGAAACTAAAAACTTCACTTTGTGCATATTCAGTGTTAATAATAAGTTTGTGCCGATGGATCGCACTTTTGTGTAATAGAGTGGAAGACTATCATAGTTTTAAAAAAAAAACCACACATTTTTTGCATCTGTAAAAAATTCATTTTTTTAACTTATATACCTTGTAATTAGGAAATTAAAAATAAAAACGATGCGTGATAACATTAACATGCGCTACATGCGTCAAAAATTCTGTTCCCGAAATCGTGGCACCTGTGGATCGGCATACACTTCAGCCTTTTTTTAAATATAAAAATAGTTCTATCTTGAAGTTCCCCTTGTCCTTGAAAATTCTTTGAAAAGTCCTTGAATTTTATTTTGCCTCCTGGGTGAAAAAGTACTTGATTTTGTAATGAGTCTTTCAGAAAGATCAAAAATATTCGATTTTCTTTTTGATTGGTTCTCGGAAAGTCCTTGAAAATAAGAAAAACTATGCTAACTTTTATGTAATGTGTAAAATATGAACATACTTGAGCTGTTTTTTTTAAGGACAGCCCCGATTTTTTTTCTTATTTCGAGATCAGATTGCCAATTGCCTCTGTCTTAAAAACTCTTCCATCTTTTTGTGTGTGTGTGTGTGTGTGTGTGTGTGCAACTTAGCTGCTTGGAAAATTTATCATGCACTTTTTCATGTGTAAAATAAGTCACACCCAGTTAAATATTCCTCTGAAAGACTCGATTTCTGCTGTTTTATTCTTTCTTCGTATGGTCATGCGGGTTGCAATTTTTGGCAATATTTAAAACCTTACCAAATCAAAAGCTGATGTGATGTTTAATGAAAGGGCGAGTCAAGCTTTATTTTTTTTCTCTTCTGGAAAAGGTAGAGAAGACAAACTTAATTTCTTTAATTGACTCTAGAAAATTGAAAATAAAGCTAGTAATTCAGCAAAATTTATTAGCTTCGAAGTCATTGTTGCTACAGCATGAACACCCCTGTGAAAAACCTTTATTTTTTGCGCCAACTTCGTTTATTATGCAAGTTTCATGAGTATCTTGTAAATTGTCTTTGTTGATAGTACAATATATTTATCTTATAAAGAAATTGAATATATTGCCAAAACAACACAGCTCTCACCCATTGTTGAAAGGTATTAAGAAAAACAGATTCTGATATTCAAACTCGTTTCAAAATTTAAGCTAAATATTTTTATTAGTTGAATATGGATTTAATTTTCCCAACCGTAATACCATCTGTGCATTTTAGCAGTATGAAAAAAAAATAAATATTGTCAATATCATGATTCATATTTGTTTTTTGAGGTGTAGCAAACCAACTTTACTTTTCTTTTTTTTTTTTAGAACCTAATTTAATGTTTGATTTTCTTTTATTATTATTTATTTGTTTAATTTTTTTTTAATGTTTAGAAAGGAAAAATATTTCTTCACTACACCCACAAGTACTCTTTGAACAAACCCAAGAAATGTAGAAGATAACGCATATATTTCGGCCATTGAAATTTTTTCGCGGTATTTGCCTTTCTCTGGCGACGGTAAGGGTGAATGTTCGGAAAATTGTGCCGATCCACGGCTGCTTCGATTCGCGAGATTCGTTCAATTCTTGCCTTTCGAACTCCGAGGTGCCTCGAATCATCCCCTCTTACGCTGTACATTGAGAAGGTGCTTTGACTCTCTCATGACCTACTGTGTTTAGGCTGTGTACATTTGTAAATGAACAGAACATCAACATCGTGTACATTTCTCTCTTTTCTCCTTCGATCTGTGTATATTGAAATGATGCAGACATTCGGGGTACGTTGGCCTTGCGATGGATTGCCTAGTTTTGCTGGTGCAGCCAGAAAATACTTCCTGGAAGGGGGGGTGATCAAAAAAACCTTCTGGAGGGCATTTTTTGGTCAGAAATACTCTCTGGAGGGAGGGGTTTTTGATCAGAAATACCTGATGGGGACGGGGTTGACCAAAAATACCTTCTGAAGGGGATTTTTTGATCAGAAATACTATCTGGAGAGGGTTTTTTAATCAGAAATACTCCCTGGAGGGGGGGTGAGCAAAAAAACCTTCTGGAGGGGATTTTTTGATCAGAAATACTATCTGGAGAGGGTTTTTTAATCAGAAATACTCCCTGGAGGGGGGGTGATCAAAAAAACCTTCTGGAGGGCATTTTTTGGTCAGAAATACTCTCTGGAGGGAGGGGTTTTTGA